>NW_027516525.1:0-57556 GCF_048772815.1 Callospermophilus lateralis | reverse complement strand
GTTCCAAATTCATCTATCTATATAGGGAGAGAAGAGAGGGACACCTTAAAATATAAACTGCAACTGTAAACGAACGCTTCAACCTAGAAGAACCAAATTTGGTGAGTCAAGTGGGATTTGTGTACTGATCATTACCACCAAGTATCATCAATATTGGGTGAAAAAATATTTGCTGGTATTTCGAAAACTCATTATTTTCTTTAAAGCTTGGCAACCCCTCTCAATGAAAGTGCTTTTCCACAGTCTGTACCTAGGGCTTCTTGAAAAAGAAACAAACCATAGAGACAAAACTGAGAACTATTTTATTTTGTCAAGTTTCAAAGAGATACTACAAACCATGTTGGATTTAGAGTTCCAAATTCATCTATCTATATAGGAGAGAACCAAGTGAAACCTAAAAATAAAAACTGCTACTCTAATCGAACGCTTCAACCTTGAAGAACAAAATTTGGTGAGCCAAGTGGTATTTGTGTACTGATCATTACCACCAAGTATCATCAAGATTGGGTGAAAAAATATTTCCTGGTATTTCGGAAACTCGTTATTTCTTAAAGGCTTGTGAAACCCTTCAATGAATGTGCTTTTCCACAGTCTGTGCCAAGGGCTACTTGAAGAGGAAACAAACCATAGAGACAAAACTGAGAACTCCTTTATTTTGTCAAGTTTCAAAGAGCTACTACAAACCATGTTGGATTTAGAGTTCCAAATTAATATATCTATATAGGAGAGAACAGAGGGACACATAAAAATATAAACTGCTACTGTAAACCAACGCTTCAACCTAGAACAACCAAATATGTTGAGTCAAGTGGGATTTGTGTACTGATCATTACCACCAAGTATCATCAAGATTGGGTGAAAAAATATTTGCTGGTATTTTGGAAACTCGTTATTTCTTAGAGGCTTGGGATACCCTCTCAATGAAAGTCCTTTTTACAGTCTGTGCCTAGGGCTACTTGAAGAAGGAAACAAACCATACAGACAAAACTGAGAAATCCTTTATTTTGTCAAGTTTCAAAGAGCTACTACAAACCAAGTTGGATTTAGAGTTCCAAATTGATCTATTTATATAGAAGAGAACAGAGTGAAACCTAAAAATAAAAACAGCTACTGTAAAAGAACGCTTCAACCCAAAATTTGGTGAGCCAAGTGGGATTTGTGTACTTATCATTACCACCAAGTACCATCAAGATTGGGTGAAAAAATATTTGCTGGTAATTCGAAACTCGTAATTTCTTGGAAGCTTGGCAACCCCTTTCTATAAAAGTGCTTTTCCACAGTCTCTGGTTAGGGCTACTTGAAGAGGAAACAAACCATAGAGACAAAACTGAGAACATTTTTATTTTGTCAAGTTTCAAAGATCTATTACAAACCATGTTGGATTTAGAGTTCCAAATTCATCTATCTATAAAGGAGAGAACAGAGGGAAACCTAAAAATATAAACTGCTCTTGTAACGAAAAAACGAACGCTTCAACCTAGAAGAGCAAAATTTGGTGAGCCAAGTGGGATTTGTGTATTTGTAATTACCACTAAGTATCATCAAGATTGGGTGAAAAAATATTTGCTGGTATTTCGGAAACCCGTAATTTTTTGGGAGCTTGGCAAACCCTTTCAATGAAAGTGCTTTTCCCCAGTTTCTCCTTAGGGCTACTTGAAGAGGAAAAAAATGATAGAGACAAAACTGAGAACTCCTAATATTTTGTCAAGTTTCAAAGAGCTACTACAAACCATGTTGGATTTAGAGTTCCAAAGTCATCTATCTATATAGGAGAGAACAGAGGGAAACCTAAAAATAAAAACTGCTACTGTAAACGAAGGCTTCAACCCTAGAAGAACAAAATTTGCTGAGCCAAGTGGGATTTGTGTCCTGATCATTACCACCAGTATCATCAAGATTGGGTGAAAAAATATTTGCTGGTATTTTGGAAACTCGTTATTTCTTAGAAGCCTTGGCAACCCCTTTCAATGAAAGTGCTATTCTACACTTTGTGCCTAGGGCTACTTGAAGAGGAAAGAAACCATAGAGACAAAACTGAGAACTCCTTTATTTGGTCAAGTTTCAAAAAGCTACTACAAACATATTGGATTTAGAGTTCCAAATTCATCTATCTATAAAGGGAGAACAGAGGGAAACCTAAAAATATAAACTGCTACTGTAAACGAACGCTTCAACCTAGAAGAACACAATTGGTGAGCCAAGTGGCATTTGTGTACTGATCATTACCACCACATATCATCAAGATTGGGTGAAAAAATATATGCTGGTATTTCGGAAACTCGTTATTTCTTAGAAGCTTGGAAACCCCTCTCAATGAATGTGCTTTTCCCCCAGTCTGTTCCTAGGGCTATTTGTAGAAGAAACAAACCATAGAGACAAAACTGAGAACTTTTTTATTTTGTGAAGTTTCAAAGAGCTACTACAAACCATGTTGGATTTAGAGTTCCAAATTCATCTATCTATATAGGAGAGAACAGAGGGAAACCTAAAAATAAAAACTGCTACTGTAAACGACCGCTTCAACCTCGAAGAACAAAATTTGGTGAGCCTAGTGGCATTTGTGTACTGATCATTTCCACCACGTATCATCAAGATTGTGTGAAAAAATATTTGCTGGTATATTCGGAAACTCGTTATTTCTTAGAAGCTTGGTAACCCCTTTCAATGAACGTGCTTTTCCCCAGTCGGTGCTAGGGCTATTTGAAAAGGAAACAAACCATAGAGACAAAAGTTAGAATTTTTTATTTTGTCAAGTTTCAAAAAGCTACTACAAACCATGTTTGATTTAGAGTTCCAAATTCATCTATCTTTATAGGAGAGAACATAGTGAAACCTAAAAATAAAAACTGCTACTGTAAACGAACGCTTCAACCTGAAGAACAAAATTTGGTGAGCCAAGAGGGATTTGTGTACTTGTCATTACCACCAAGTATCATCAAGATTGGGTGAAAAAATATTTGCTGGTATTTCGGAAACCCATAATTTCTTGGGAGCTTGGCAAACCCTTTCAATATAAGTGCTTTTCCACAGTCTCTGCTTAGGGCTACTTAAAGAGGAAACAAATCATAGAGACAAAACTGAGAACTCCTTTATTTTGTCAAGTTTCAAAGAGCTACTACAAACCATGTTGGATTTAGAGTTCCAAATTCAGCTATTTATATAGGAGAGAACAAGAGTGAAACCTAAAAATAAAAACTGCTACTGTAAACGAACGCTTCAACCTAGAAGAACAAAATGTGGTGAGCCAAGTGGGATTTGTGTACTTTTCATTACAACCAAGTATCATCAAGATTGGGTGAAAAATATTTGCTGGTATATCGGGAAAACTCGTTATTTTTAGAAGCCTGGCAACCCCTCCCAATGAAAGTGCTTTTGCACAGTCTGTGCCTAGGACTACTTGAAGAGGAAACAAAACATAGAGACAAAACTGAGAACTCCTTCATTTTTTTCAAGTTTGAAAGAGCTACTACAAAACATGTTAAATTTAGAGTTCTGAATTCATCTATCTATATAAAAGAGAACAGAGTGAAACCAAAAAATAAAAACAGCTACTGTCAACGAACGCTTCAACCTAGAAGAACAAAATTTGGTGACCCTAGTGACATTTGTGTACTGATCATTACCACCACGTATCATCAAGATTTGGTGAAAAAATATTTGCTGGGTATTTCAGAAACTCGTTATTTCTTAGAAGCTTGGGAAACCCTATAATGAAAGTGCTTTTCCACAGTCTGTGCCTACGGCTATTTGAAGAGAAAACAAACAACCAGAGACAAAACTGAGGTCTCCTTTATTTTATGAAGTTTCAAAGAGGTACTACAAACCATGTTGGATTTAGAGTTCCAAATTCATCTATCTATATAGGAGAGAACAGAGGGAAACCTAAAAATAAAAACTGCTACTGTAAACGACCGCTTCAACCTCGAAGAACAAAATTTGGTGAGCCTAGTGGCATTTGGTGTACTGATCATTTCCACCACGTATCATCAAGATTGTGTGAAAAAATATTTGCTGGTATTTCGGAAACTCGTTATTTCTTAGAAGCTTGGTAACCCCTTTCAATGAACGTGCTTTTCCCCAGTCGGTGCCTAGGGCTATTTGAAAAGGAAACAAACCATAGAGACAAAAGTTAGAATTTTTTATTTTGTCAAGTTTCAAAAAGCTACTACAAACCATGTTTGATTTAGAGTTCCAAATTCATCTATCTTTATTAGGAGAGAACATAGTGAAACCTAAAAATAAAAACTGCTACTGTAAACGAACGCTTCAACCTGAAGAACAAAATTTGGTGAGCCAAGAGGGATTTGTGTACTTGTCATTACCACCAAGTATCATCAAGATTGGGTGAAAAAATATTTGCTGGTATTTCGGAAACCCATAATTTCTTGGGAGCTTGGCAAACCCTTTCAATATAAGTGCTTTCCCACAGTCTCTGCTTAGGGCTACTTAAAAGAGGAAACAAATCATAGAGACAAAACTGAGAACTCCTTTATTTTGTCAAGTTTCAAAGAGCTACTACAAACCATGTTGGATTTAGAGTTCCAAATTCAGCTATTTATATAGGAGAGAACAGAGTGAAACCTAAAAATAAAAACTGCTACTGTAAACGAACGCTTCAACCTAGAAGAACAAAATGTGGTGAGCCAAGTGGGATTTGTGTACTTTTCATTACAACCAAGTATCATCAAGATTGGGTGAAAAAATATTTGCTGGTATATCGGAAACTCGTTATTTTTAGAAGCCTGGCAACCCCTCCCAATGAAAGTGCTTTTGCACAGTCTGTGCCTAGGACTACTTGAAGAGGAAACAAAACATAGAGACAAAACTGAGAACTCCTTCATTTTTTCAAGTTTGAAAGAGCTACTACAAAACATGTTAAATTTAGAGTTCTGAATTCATCTATCTATATAAAAGAGAACAGAGTGAACCCAAAAAATAAAAACAGCTACTGTCAACGAACGCTTCAACCTAGAAGAACAAAATTTGGTGACCCTAGTGACATTTGTGTACTGATCATTACCACCACGTATCATCAAGATTTGGTGAAAAAATATTTGCTGGTATTTCAGAAACTCGTTATTTCTTAGAAGCTTGGGAACCCTATAATGAAAGTGCTTTTCCACAGTCTGTGCCTACGGCTATTTGAAGAGAAAACAAACAACAGAGACAAAACTGAGGTCTCCTTTATTTTATGAAGTTTCAAAGAGGTACTACAAACCATGTTGGATTTAGAGTTCCAAATTAATCTATCTATATAGGAGAGAACTGAGTGAAACCTAAAAATAAAAACTGCTACTGTAAACGAAGGCTTCAACCTCGAAGAACAAAATTTGGTGAGCCAAGTGGGATTTGTAACCGTGTCAGTAACACCAAGTATCATCAAGATTGGGTGAAAAACTGTTGGCTGGTAATTCGGAAACTCGTAATTTCTTGGAAGCTTGGCAACCCCTTTCAATGAAAGTGCTTTTCCACAGTCTTTGCTTAGGGATACTTGAATAGGAAACAAATCATAGAGACAAAACTGAGAACTCCTTTATTTTCTCAAGTTTCAAAGAGCTACTACAAAACATGTTGGATTTAGAGTTCCAAATTAATTATCTATTTATATAGGAGAGACACCTAAAAATATAAACTGCTACTGTAAACGAACGCTTCAACCTAGAAGAACCAAATTTTGAGTCAAGTGGGATTTGTGTACTGATCATTACCACCAGTATATTCAAGATTGGTTGAAAAAATATTTGCTGGTATTTTGGAATCTTGTTATTTCTTAGAAGCTTTGGCAACAACTCAAATGAAAGTGCTTTTCCACAGTCTGTGCCTAGGACTACTTGAAGAGGAAACAAACCATAGAGACAAAACTCAGAACTCCTTTATTTTGTCAAGTTTCAAAGAGCTACTACAAACCATGTTGGATTTAGTGTTTTAAATTCATCTATCTATATAGGAGAGAACAGAGTGAAACCAAAAAATAAAAACAGCTACTGTAAACGAACGCTTCAACCTAGAAGAACAAAATTTGGTGAGCCTAGTGGCATTTGTGTACTGATAATTACCACCACGTATCATCAAGATTATGTGAAAAAATATTTGCTGGTATTTCGGAAATCAACCTCGTTATTTCTTAGAAGTAGGGAAACCCTATAATGAAAGTGCTTTTCCACAGTCTGTGCCTAGGGCTACTTGAAGAGGAAACACACAACAGAGACAAAACTGAGGTCTCCTTTATTTTTTGAAGTTTCAAAAAGGTACTACGAACCATGTTGGATTTAGAGTTCCAAATTCATCTATCTATATAGGAGAGAACTGAGTGAAACCTAAAAATAAGAACTGCTACTGTAAACGAACGCTTCAACCTCGAAGAACAAAATTTGGTGAGCCAAGTGGGATTTGTGTACTTGTCATTGACACCAAGTATCATCAAGATTGGGTGAAAAATATTTGCTGATATTTCGGAAACACGTAATTTCTTGGAAGCTTGGCAACCCCTTTCAATGGAAGCGCTTTTCCACAGTCTATTCCTGGGCTACTTGAAGAGGAAACAAATCATAGAGACAAAACTGAGCACTAAATTATGTCAAGTTTCAAAGAGATACTACAAACCATGTTGGATTTAGAGTTCCAAATTCATCTATCTATATAGGAGAGAACAAAGTGAAACCTAAAAATAAAAACTGCTACTCTAATCGAACGCTTCAACCTCGAAGAACAAAATTTGGTGAGCCAAGTGTTTTGTATTTGTGTACTGATCATTACCACCAAGTATCATCAAGATTGGGTGAAAAAATATTTCCTGGTATTTCGGAAACTCGTTATTTCTTAGAAGCTTGGCAACCCCTCTCAATGAAAGTGCTTTTCCTCTGTTTCTTCTTAAGGCTACTTGAAGAGGAAACAAACCATAGAGACAAAACTCAAAACTCCATTATTTTATGAAGCTTCAAAGAGGTACTAAAAACCATTTTGGATTTAGAGTTCCAAATTCATCTATCTATATAGGAGAGAATTGAGTGAAACCTAAAAATAAAAACTGCTACTGTAAAACGAACGCTTCAACCTCGAAGAACAAAATTAGGTGAGCTAAGTGGGATTTGTGTACTTGTCATTAACACCAAGTATCATCAAGATTGGGTGAAACAATGTTTGCTGGTAATTCGGAAACTCGTAATTTCTTGGATGCTTGGGCAACCCCTCTCAATGAAAGTGCTTTTACTCTGTTTCTTCTTAAGGCTACTTGAAGAGGAAACAAATAATAGAGACAAAACTGAGAACTCCTTTATTTTGTCAAGTTTCAAAGAGCTACTACAAACCATGTTGAATTTAGAGTTCCAAATTAATATATCTATATAGGAGAGAACAGAGGGACACGTAAAAATATAAACTGCTACTGTAAACGAACGCTTCAACCTAGAAGAACCAAATTTGTTGAGTCAAGTGGGATTTGTGTACTGATCATTACCACCAAGTATCATCAAGATTGGGTGAAAAAATATTTGCTGGTATTTTGGAAACTCGTTATTTCTTAGAGGCTTGGGATACCCTCTCAATGAAATTTCTTTTTACAGTCTGTGCCTAGGGCTACTTGAAGAGGAAACAAACCATACAGACAAAACTGAGAAATCCTTTAATTTGTCAAGTTTCAAAGAGCTACTACAAACCAAGTTGGATTTAGAGTTCCAAATTCATCTATTTATATAGAAGAGAACAGTGTGAAACCTAAATATAAAAACTGCTACTTGGACGAACGCTTCAACCTAGAAGAGCAAAATTTGGTGAGCCAAGTGGGATTTGTGTACTTGTAATTACCATTAAGTATCATCAAGATTGGGTGAAAAAATATTTTCCGGTATTTCGGAAACCCGTAATTTTTTGGGAGCTTGGCAAAACCTTTCAATGAAAGTGCTTTTCCACAGTCTCTGCTTAGGGCTACTTGAAGAGGACAAATCATAGAAACAAAACTGATAACTCCTTTATATTGTCAAGTTTCAAAGAGCTACTACAAACCATGTTGGATTTAGAGTTCCCAATTCATCTATCTATATATTAGAGAGCAGAGGGACACCTAAAAATATAAACTGCTACTGTAAACGAACGCTTCAACCTAGAACAACAAAATTTGGTGAGCCAAGTGGCATTTGTGTACTTGTCATTACCACCAAGTATCATCAAGATTGGGTGAAAAAATAATTGCTGGTATTTCGGAAACTCGTTATTTCTTAGAAGCCTGGCAACCCCTCTCAATGAAAGTGCTTTTCCACAGTCTCTGCCTAGTGCTACTTGAAGAGGAAACAAAACATAGAGACAAAACTGAGAACTTCTTCATTTTGTCAAGTTTCAAAGAGCTACTAAAATCCATGTTGGATTTGAGTTCCAAATTCATCTATCTATATAAAAAAGAACAGAGTGAAACCTAAAAATAAAAACTGCTACTGTAAACGAACGCTTCAACCTAGAAGAACAAAATTTGGTGAGCCAAGTGGGATTTGTGTACTTGTCATTACCACCAAGTATCATCAAGATTGTGTGAAAAAATATTTGCTGGTATTTCGGAAACCCGTAATTTCTTGGAAGCTTGGCAACCCCTTTCAATGGAAGTGCTTTTCCACAGT
The DNA here is from genome assembly GCF_048772815.1 of Callospermophilus lateralis. Taxonomy (NCBI): domain Eukaryota; kingdom Metazoa; phylum Chordata; class Mammalia; order Rodentia; family Sciuridae; genus Callospermophilus; species Callospermophilus lateralis. The sequence goes on along the minus strand of NW_027516525.1, from coordinate 48,950 downwards.
CTTTTCCTGGGGTAATTGAAGAGGAAACAAATCATAGAGACAAAACTGAGCACTACTTTTTGTCAAGTTTCAAAGAGCTACTAAAAACCTTGTTGGATTTAGAGTTCCAAATTCATCTATCTATATAGGAGAGAACAAAGTGAAACCTAAAAATAAAAACTGCTACTGTAAACGAACGCTTCAACCTAGAAGAACAAAATTTGGTGAGCCAAGTGGGATTTGTGTTCCGATCATTACCACCAAGTATCATCAAGTTTGGGTGAAAAAATATTTGCTGGTATTTCGGAAACTCGTTATATCTTTGAAGCTTGGCAACCCCTTTCAATGAAAGTGCTTTTCTACAGTTTGTGCCTAGGGCTAGTTTAAGAGGAAACAAACCATAGAGACAAAACTGAGAACTCCTTTATTTTGTCAAGTTTCAAAGAGCTACACAAACCACGTTGGATTTAGAGTTCCAATTTCATCTATTTATATGTGAGAGAACAGAGTGAAACCTAAAAATAAAAACTGCTACTGTAAATGAACGCTTCAATCCTTGAAGAACACAATTTAGTGAGCCAAGTGGCATTTGTGTACTGATCATTACCACCACGGATCATCAAGATTGGGTGAAAAAATATTTGCTGGTATTTCAGAAACTCGTTATTTCTTAGAAGCTTGGCAACTCCTCTCAATGAATGTGCTTTTCCCCAGTCTGTGCCTAGGGCTATTTGAAGATGAAACAAACCATAGAGAAAAAACTGAGAACTTTTTTATTTTGTCAAGCTTCAAAGAGCTACTACAAACCATGTTGGATTTAGAGTTCCAAATTCATCTATCTATATAGGAGAGAACAGAGAGAAACCTAAAAATAAAAACTGTTACTGTAATCGAACGCTTCAACCCAGAAGAGCAAAATTTGTGAGCCAAGTGGGATTTGTGTACTTGTCATTACGACCAAGTGTCATCAAGATTGGGTGAAAAAATATTTGCTGGTATTTCGGATACTCGTTATTTCTTAGAAGCCTGGCAACCAATCTCAATGAAAGTGCTTTTCCACAGTCTGTGCCTAGGGCTACTTGAAAAGGAAACAAAACATAGAGACAAAACTGAGAACTCCTTCCTTTTTTTCAAGTTTCAAAGAGCTACTACAAACTATGTTGGATTTAGAGTTCCAAATTCATGTATCTATATAAAAGAGAACAGAGTGAAACCTAAAAATAAATACTACTATTGTAAACAAACACTTCAACCTAGAAGAAAAAAAATGTGGTGAGCCAAGTGGGATTTGTGTACTGATCATTACCACCACGTATCATCAAGATTGGGTGAAAAAATATTTGCTGGTATTTCGAAAACTCGTTATTTCTTAGAAGCTTGGCAACCCCTCTCAATGAAAGTGCTTTTCCACAGTCTGTGCATTGGGCTACTTGAAGAGGAAACAATCCATAGAGACAAAACTGAGAACTCCTTTATTTTGTCAAGTGTCAAGAGGTACTACAAAACATGTTTTATTTAGAGTTCCAAATTCTTCTATCTATATAGGAGAGTACAGAGTGAAACCTAAAAATAAAAACTGCTATTGTAAACGAACGCTTCAACCTAGAAGAACCAAATTTGGTGAGTCAAGTGGGATTTGTGTACCGATCATTACCACCAAGTATCATCAAGATTGGGTGAAAAAATATTTGCTGGTATTTCAGAAACACGTAATTTCTTGGAAGTCTGGAAACCCATTTCAATGGAAGTGTTTCCCACAGTCTCTGCCTGGGCTACTTGAAGAGGAAACAAATCATAGAGACAAAACTGAGCACTACTTTTTGTCAAATTTCAAAGAGCTACTACAAACCATGTTGGATTAATAGTTCCAAATTCATCTATCTATATAGGAGAGAACAAAGTGAATCCTAAAAATAAAAACTGCTACTCTAATCGAACGCTTCAACCTCGAAGAACAAAATTTGGTGTGCCAAGTGGTATTTGTGTACTGATCATTACCACCAGTATCATCAAGATTGGGTGAAAAAATATTTCCTGGTATTTCGGAAACTCGTTATTTCTTAAAAGCTTGTGAAACCCTTCAATGAAAGTGCTTTTCCACAGTCTGTGCCAAGGGCTACTTGAAGAGGAAACAAACCATAGAGACAAAACTCAAAACTCCTTTATTTTATGAAGCTTCAAAGAGGTACTAAAAACCATGTTGGATTTAGAGTTCCAAATTCATCTATCTATATAGGAGAGAACTGAGTGAATCCTAAAAATAAAAACTGCTACTGTAATCGAACGCTTCAACCTCGAAGAACAAAATTAGGTGAGCTAAGTGGGATTTGTGTACTTGTCATTAACACCAAGTATCATCAAGATTGGGTGAAACAATGTTTGCTGGTAATTCAAAAACTCGTAATTTCTTGGAAGCTTGGGAACCCCTCTCAATGAAATTGCTTTTCCTCTGTTTCTGCTTAAGGCTAATGAAGAGGAAACAAATAATAGAGACAAAACTGAGAACTCCTTTATTTTGTCAAGTTTCAAAGAGCTACTACAAACCATGTTGGATTTAGAGTTCCAAATTAATATATCTATATAGGAGAGAACAGAGGGACACGTAAAAATATAAACTGCTACTGTAAACGAACGCTTCAACCTAGAAGAACCAAATTTGTTGAGTCAAGTGGGATTTGTGTACTGATCATTACCACCAAGTATCATCAAGATTGGGTGAAAAAATATTTGCTGGTATTTTGGAAACTCGTTATTTCTTAGAGGCTTGGGATACCCTCTCAATGAAAGTTCTTTTTACAGTCTGTGCCTAGGGCTACTTGAAGATGAAACAAACCATACAGATAAAACTGAGAAATCATTTATTTTGTCAAGTTTCAAAGAGCTACTACAAACCAAGTTGGATTTAGAGTTCCAAATTCATCTATTTATATAGAAGAGTACAGAGTGAAACCTAAATATAAAACCTGCTACTTAGACGAACGCTTCAACCTAGAAGAACAAAATTTGGTGAGCCAAGTGGGATTTGTGTACTTGTAATTACCACTAAGTATCATCAAGATTGGGTGAAAAAATATTTTCCGGTATTTCGGAAACCCGTAATTTTTTTTGAGCTTGGCAAACCCTTTCAATGAAAGTGCTTTTCCACAGTCTCTGCTTAGGGCTACTTGAAGAGGACAAATCATAGAGACAAAACTGATAACTCCTTTATATTGTCAAGTTTCAAAGAGCTACTACAAACCATGTTGGATTTAGAGTTCCAAATTCATCTATCTATATAGGAGAGAGCAGAGGGACACCTAAAAATATAAACTGCTACTGTAAACGAACGCATCAACCTAGAACAAGAAAATTTGGTGAGCCAAGTGGGATTTGTGTACTGATCATTACCACCACGTATCATCAAGATTGGGTGAAAAAATATTTGCTGGTATTTCGAAAACTCGTTATTTCTTAGAAGCTTGGCAACCCCTCTCAATGAAAGTGCTTTTCCACAGTCTGTGCATAGGGCTACTTGAAGACGAAACAATCCATAGAGACTAAACTGAGAACTTCTTTATTTTGTCAAGTTTCAAGAGCTACTACAAAACATGTTTTATTTAGAGTTCCAAATTCTTCTATCTTTATAAGAGAGAACAGAGTGAAACCTAAAAATAAAAACTGCTACTGTAAACGAACGCTTCAACCTAGAAGAACAAAATTTGGTGAGCCAAGTGGGATCTGTATACTTGTCATTACTTCCAAGTATCATCAAGATTGGGTGAAAAAATATTTGCTGGTGTTTCAGAAACACGTAATTTCTTGGAAGTTTGGTAACCCATTTCAATGGAATTTTTTTTCCACAGTCTCTGCCTGGGCTACTTGAAGAGGAAACAAATCATAGAGACAAAACTGAGCACTACTTTTTGTCAAGTTTCAAAGAGCTACTACAAATCTTGTTGCATTTAGAGTTCCTAATTCATCTATCTATATAGGAGAGAACAAAGTGAATCCTAAAAATAAAAACTGCTACTGTAAACGAACGCTTCAACCTAGAACAACAAAATTTGGTGAGCCAAGTGGGATTTGTGTACTGATCATTACCACCATGTATCATCAAGATTGGGTGTAAAAATATTTGCTGGTATTTCGGAAACTCGTTATTTCTTTTACGCTTGGCAACTCCTTTCAATGAAATTGCTTTTCCACAGTCTCTGTTTAGGGCTACTTGAAGAGGAAACAAATCATAGAGACAAAACTGAGAACTACTTTTTTTTGTCAAGTTTCAAAGCGCTACTACAAACCATGCTGGATTTAGAGTTCCAAATTCAGCTATCTACATAGGAGAGAACAGAGGGACACCTAAAAATATAAACTGCTACTCTAAACGAACGCTTCAACCTAGAAGAACACAGTTTGGTGAGTCAAGTGGGATTTGTGTACTGATCATTACCACCAAGTATCATCAAGATTGGGTGAAAAAATATTTGCTGGTATTTTGGAAACTCGTTATTTGTTAGAAGCACGGCAACCCCTCTCAATGAAAGTGCTTTTCCACAGTCTGTGCCTAGGGCTACTTGAAGAGGAATCAAACCGTAGAGACAAAACTGAGAACTCTTTTATTTTGTCACGTTTGAAAGAGCTACTACAAACCATGTTGGATTTAGAGTTCCATATTCATCTATCTATATAAGAGAGATCAGAGTGAAATGTAAATATAAAAACTGCTACTGTAAACGAACGCTTCAACCTAGAAGAACACAATTTGGTGAGCCAAGTGGGATTTGTGTACTTGTTATTACCACCAAGTATCATCAAGATTGGGTGAAAAAATATTTGCTGGTATTTTGGAAACTCGTTATTACTTAGAACTCGAAATTTCTTGGAAGCTTGGCAAACCCTTTCAATGAAAGTGCTTTTCCACAGTCTCTGCTTAGGGCTACTTGAAGAGGAAACAAATCATAGAGACAAAACTGAGAACTCCTTTATGTTGTCAAGTTTCAAAGAGCTACTACAAACGAAGTTGAATTTAGAGTTCCAAATTCATCTATCTATATAGGAGAGAACAGAGGGACACCTAAAAATATAAACTGCTACTGTAAACGAACGCTTCAACCTAAATGAACAAAATAGTGTGACTCAAGTGGGATTTGTGTACTTATCATTACCACCGAGTATCATCAAGATTGGGTGAAAAAATATTTGCTGGTATTTCGGAAACTCGTTATTTCTTAGAATCTTGGCAACCCCTCTCAATGAATGTGCTTTTCCCCAGTCTGTGCCTAGGGCTATTTGAAGAGAAAACAAACCATAAAGACAAAACTGAGAACTTTTTTCTTTTGTCAAGCTTCAAAGAGCTACTACAAACCATGTTGGATTTAGAGTTCCAAATTCATCTATCTATATAGAGAGAACAGAGGGAAACCTAAAAATAAAAACTGCTACTGTAAACAAACGCTTCAACCTAGAAGAGCAAAATTTGGTGAGCCAAGTGGGATTTGTGTACTTGTCATTACCACAGAGTATCAACAAGATTGGGTGAAAAAATATTTGCTGGTATTTCGGCAACCCGTAATTTCTTGGGAGCTTGGCACACCCTATCAATGAAAGTGCTTTTCCACAGTCTCTGCTTAGGGCTATTGAAGAGGAATCAAATCATAGAGACAAAACTGATAACTCCTTTATTTTGTCAAGTTTCAAAGAGCTACTACAAACCATGTTGGATTTAGAGTTCCAAATTCATCTATCTATATGGGAGAGAACAGAGTAAGACCTAAAAATAAAAACTGCTACTGTAAACGAACGCTTCATCATAGAAGACCACAATTTGGTGAGCCAAGTGCCATTTGTGTACTGATCATTACCACCACGTATCATCAATATTGGGTGAAAAAATATTTGCAGGTATTTCGGAAACTAGTTATTTCTTAGAAGCTTGGCAATCCCTCGAATAAAAGTGCTTTTAGACAGTCTGTGCCTAGGGCTACTTGAAGAGGAAACAAACCATAGAGACAAAACTGAGAACTCCTTTATTTTGTCAAGTTTCAAAGAGCTACTACAAACCATGTTGGATTTAGAGTTCCAAATTCATCTATCTGTATAGGAGAGAATAGAGTGAAACCTAAATATAAAAACTGCTACTCTAGACGAACGCTTCAACCTAGAAGAACAAAATTTTGTGAGTCAAGTTTGATTTGTGTACTGATCATTACCACCACGTATCATCAAGATTGGGTGAAAAATATTTGCTGGTATTTCGGAAATTTTTATTTCTTACAAGCTTGGCAACCCCTCTCAATGAAAGTGCTTTTCCACAGTCTGGGCCTAGGGCTACTTGAAGAGGAAACAAACCATAAGACAAAACTGAGAAATACATTATTTGTCAAGTTTCAAAGAGCTACTACAAACCATGTTGGATTTCGAGTTCCAAATTGATCTATCTATATAAGAGAGAACAGAGTGAAACCTATATATAAAAAGTGCTACTGTAGACGATCACTTCAAACTAGAAGAAAAAAATTTGGTGAGCCAAGTGGGATTTTTGTACTCGTCTTTTCCACAACGTTTCATCAAGTTTCGGTGAAAAATATTTGCTGGTATTTCGGAAATCCTTATTTCTTACAAGCTTGGCAACCCCTCTCAATGAAAGTGCTTTTCCACAGTCTGTGCCTAGGGCTACTTGAAGAGGAAACAAACCATAGAGAAAAAACCGAGAACTCCTTTATTTTTTCAAGTTTCAAAGAGCTACTACAAACCATTTTGGATTTAGTGTTCCATATTCATCTATCTATATAGGAGAGAACAGAGTGAAACCTAAAAAGAAAAACTGCTACTGTAAACGAACGCATTAACCTAGAAGAACAAAATTTGTTGAGCCAAGTGGGATTTCTGTACTTATTATTACCACCAAGAATCATCGAGATTGGGTGAAAAAATATTTCATGGTATTTCCGAAACTCGTTATTTCTTAGAAGCTTGGCAACCCCTCTCTATGAAAGTGCTTTTCCACAGTCTCTGCTTAGGACTACTTGAAGAGGAAACAAATCATAGAGACAAAATTAAGAACTACTTTTTGTCAATATTCAAAGAGCTACTACAAACCATGTTGGATTTAGAGTTCCAAATTCATCTATCTATGTAGGAGAGAACAGAGGAAACCTAAAAAGAAAAACTGTTACTGTAAACGAACGCTTCAACCTGGAAGAAAAAAATTTGGTGAGCCAAGTGGGAATTGTGTACTTGTCATTACCAGCACGTATCATCAAGATTGGGAGAAAAAATATTTGCTGGTATTTCGAAACTGGTAATTTCTTGGAAGCTTGGCAACTCCTTTCAATGAAAGTGCTTTTCCACAGTCTCTGCTTAGGACTACTTGAAGAGGAAAAAAACCATAGGGAAAAAACTGAGAACTCCTTTATTTTGTCAAGTTTCAAAAAGCTACTACAAACCATGTTGGATTAAGAGTTCCAAATTCTTCTATCTATATTGGAGAGAACAGAGTGAAACCTAAAAATAAAAACTACTACTGTAAATGACCGCTTCACCTCGAAGAACAAAATTTGGTGAGCCAACTGGGATTTGTGTACTCATAATGACCACCAAGTATCATCGAGATTGGGTGAAAAAACACTTCGTGGTATTTCGGAAACTCGTTTTTTCTTGGAAGATGGCAACCCCTTTCAATGAAAGTGCTTTTCCACAGTCTGTGCCTAGGGCTACTAGAAGATGAAACAAACCATAGAGACAAAACTGAGCACTCCTTTATTTTGTCAAGTTTCAAATAGCTACTACAAACCATGTTGGATTTAGCATTCCAAATTCATCTATCTATATAGGAGATAACAAAGGGAAACCTAAAAATAAAAACTGCTACTGTAAACGAACGCTTCAACCTAGAAGAACAAAATTTGGTAAGCCAAGTGGGATTTGCGTACTTGTCATTACCACCACGTTCATCAAGACTGGGTGAAAAAATATTTGCTGGTATTTTGGAAACTCCTAAATTCTTGAAAGCTTGGCAACCCATTTCAATAAAGTGCTTTTCCACAGTCTCTGCTTAGGGATACTTGAGGAGGAAACAACCATAGAGACAAAACTGAGAACTCCTTTATTTTGTCAAGTTTCAAGTCGATACTACAAACCATGTTGGATTTAGAGTTCCAAATTCATCTATCTATATAGGAGAGAACAGAGGGAAACCTAAATATAAAAACTGCTACTGTAGACGAACGCTTCAACCTAGAAGACCACAATTTATTGAGCCAAGTGGGATTTGTGTACTGATCATTATCGCCAAGTATCATCAAGATAGGGTGAAAAAATATTTGCTGGTATTTCGGAAACTCGTTATTTCTTGGAAGCTTTGCAACCCCCTTCAATGAAAGTGCTTTTCCACAGTCTGTGCCTACGGCTACTTGAAGAGGAAACAAACCATAGAGACAATACTCAGAACTCCTTTATTTTCTCAAGTTTCAAAGAGCTACTACAAAGCATGTTGGATTTAGAGTTCCAAATTCATCCATCTATATAGAAAAGAAGAGAGTGAAACATAAATATAAAAACTGCTACTGTAGACGAACACTTCAACCTAGAAATACAAAATTTCTTGAGCCAAGTGGGACTGGTGTACTGATCATTACCACCAAGTATCATCAAGATAGCGTGAAAAAATATTTGCTGGTATGTCGGAAACTCGTTATTTCTTAGAAGATTGGCAACCCCTCTCAATGAAAGTGCTTTTCCACAGTCTGTGCCTATGGCTACTTGAACAGGAAACCAACCATAGAGACAATACAGAGAGCTACTTTATTTTGTCAAGTTTCAAAAGCTACTACAAACCATGTTGGATTTAGTGTTCCAAATTTTTCGATCTATATAAGAGAGAACAGAATGAAACCTAAAAATAAACACTGCTACTGTAAACGAACGCTTCAACCTAGAAGAACAAAATTTGGTGAGCCAAGTGGGATTTGTGTAGTAGTCATTACCACCACGTATTATCAAGATTGGGTGAAAAAGTATTTGCTGGTATTTCGGAAACTCGTAATTTATTAGAAGCTTGGCAACCCCTTTCAATGAAAGTGGTATTCCAGAGTCTCTGCCTAGGGATATTTGAAGAGGAAACAAACCATAGACAAAAATTGCGAACTACGTTTTTTTGTCAAGTTTCAAAGAGCTACTACAAACCATGTTGGATTTAGAGTTCCAAATTCATCTATCTATATAGGAGAGAACAGAGGGAAACCTAAATATAAAAACTGCTACTGTAGACGAACGCTTCAACCTAGAAGAACAAAATTTGGTGAGCCAAGTGCGATTTGTGTACTGATCATTACCACCAAGTATCATCAAGATTGGGTGAAAAAATATTTGCTGGTATTTTGGAAACTCGTTATTTCTTAGAAGGTTGGCAACCAATATCAATGAAAGTGCTTTTCCACAGTCTGTGCCTAGGGCTACTTGAAGAGGAAACAAACCATAGAGACAAAACTGAGAACTCCTTCATTTTGTCAAGTCAAAGAGCTACTACAAACCATGTTGGATTTAGAGTTCCAAATTCATCTATCCATATAGGAGAGAACAGAGGGAAACCTAAATATAAAAACTGCTATTGTAGAAGAAAGCTTCAAGCTAAAAGAACAAAATTTGGTGAGCCAAGTGTGATTTATGTACCAATCATTACCACCACGTATCATCAAGATTGGGTGAGAAAATATTTGCTGGTATTTCGGAAACTCGTTATTTCTTAGAAGCTTTGCAACCCATCTCAATGAAAGTGCTTTTCCACAGTCTGGGCCTAGGGCTACTTGAAGAGGAAACAAACCATAGAGAGAAAACTGGGAACTCCTTTATTTTACCAATTTTCAAAGAGCTACTACAAACCATGTTGGATTTAGAGTCCAAATTCATTTATCTATATAGAGAACAGAGGGAACCCTAATTATAAAAACTGCTACTGTAGACGAACGCTTCAACATAGAAGAACAAAATTTGGTGAGAAGGTGGGATTTGTGCACTGATCATTACCACCACGTATCGTCAAGATTGGCTGAAAAAGTATTTGCTGGTATTTCGGTAACTAGTTATTTCTTAGAAGCTTGGCAACCCCTCTCAATCAAATTGCTTTTCCACAGTCTGTGCCTAGGGCTACTTGAAAAGGAAACAAACCATAGAGACAAAACTGAGAACTCCTTTATTTTTTTCTAGTTTCAAAGAGCTACTATAAACCATGTTAAATTTACAGTTCCAAATTCATCTATCTATATAGGAGAGAACAGAGGGAAACCTAAAAATATAAACTGCTAATGAAAACGAACACTTCAAACTAGAAGAAAAAAATTTGGTGAGCCAAGTGGGATTTGTGTACTTGTCTTTTCCACCACGTATCATCAAGATTGGGTGAAAAAATTTTTGCTGGTATTTCGGCGACTCGTTATTTCTTGGAAGCTTGGCAACCCTTTTCAATGAAAGTTCTTCTCCACAGTCTGTGCCTAGGGCTACTTGAAGAGGAAACAAACCATAGAGACAAAACTGAGAAATCCTTTATTTTGTCAAGTTTCAAAGAGCTACTACAAACCATGTTGGATTTAGAGTTCCAAATTCATCTATCTATATAGGAGAGAACAGAGGAAAACCTAAATATAAAAACTGCTACTGTAGACGAACCCTTCAACCTAGAAGAACACAATTTGGTGAGCCAAGTGGGATTTGTGTACTGATCATTACCACCAAGTATCATCAAGATTTGGTGAAAAAATATTTGCTGGTATTTTGGAAACTCGTTATTTCTTAGAAGCTTTGCAACCCTTCTCAATGAAAGTACTCTTCCACAGTCTGTGCCTAGGGCTACTTGAAGATGAAACTAGCATAGAGATAAAACAGATAACTCCTTTATTTGTCAAGTTTCCAAGAGCTACTACAAACCATGTTGGATTTACAGTTCCAAATTCATCTATCTATATAGGAGAGAACAGAGGGAAACCTAAATATAAAGACTGCTACTGTAGACGAACGCTTCAACATAGAAGAACAAAATTTGGTGAGAAGGTGGGATTTGTGCACTGATCATTACCACCACGAATCGTCAAGATTGGCTGAAAAAGTATTTGCTGGTATTTCGGTAACTAGTTATTTCTTAGAAGCTTGGCAACCCCTCTCAATCAAATTGCTTTTCCACAGTCTGTGCCTAGGGCTACTTGAAAAGGAAACAAACCATAGAGACAAAACAGAGAACTCCTTTATGTTGTCAAGTTTCAAAGACCTACTACAAACCATGTTGAATTTTCAGTTCCAAATTCATCTATCTATATAGGAGAGAACAGAGGGAAACCTAAAAATATAAACTGCTAGTGTAAACGAACACTTCAACCTAGAAGAACAAAATTTGGTGAGCCAAGTGGGATTTGTGTACTTGTCTTTACCACCACGTATCATCAAGATTGGGTGAAAAAATTTTTGCTGGTATTTCGGAAACTCGTTATTTCTTGGAAGCTTGGCAACCCCTTTCAATGAAAGTGCTTTTCCACAGTCTCTGCTTAGGGCTACTTGAAGAGGAAACAGATGGTAGAGACAAAACTGAGAACTTCTTTTTTTTGTCAAGTTTCAAAGAGCTAGTACAAACCATGTTGGATTTAGAGTTCCAAATGCATCTATCTATATAAAAGAGAACAGAGGGAAACCTAAAAATATAAACTGCTAGTGTAAACGAACACTTCAAACTAGAAGAACAAAATTTGGTGAGCCCATTGGGATTTGTGTACTTGTCTTTTCCACCACGTATCATCGAGATTGGGTGAAAAAAATTTTCCTGCTATTTCGGCAACTCGTTATTTCTTGCAAGCTTGGCAAACTTTTTCAAAGAAAGTTCTTCTCCACAGTCTTTGCCTAGGGATACGAGAAGAGGAAACAATCCATAGACACAAAACTGAGAACTCCTTTGTTTTGTCAAGTTTCAAAAAGCTACTAGAAACCATGTTGGATTTACAGTTCCAAATTCATCTATCTATATAGGAGAGAACAGAGGAAAACCTAAATATAAAACTGCTACTCTAGACGAACGCTTCAACATAGTAGAACAAAATGTGGTGAGCCAAGTGGGATTTTTGTACTGATCAATACCGCCAAGTATCATCAAGATTGGGGGAAAAATATTTGCTGGTATTTCTAAAACTCGTTATTTCTTAGATGCTTAAAACCCCTCACAATGAACGTGCTTTCCACAGTCTGTGGATAGGGCTACTTGAAGAGGAAACAAACCATAGAGACAAAACTGAGAACTCCTTTATTTTGTCAAGTTTCAAAGAGATAATACAAACCATGTTGGATTTAGAGTTCCAAATTCATCTATCTATATGAGAGGACAGAGGAAAACCTAAATATATAAACTGCTACTGTAGTCGAACGCTTCTTCCTAGAAGAACACAATTTGGTGAGCCAAGTGGGATTTGTGTACTGATCATTACCACCACGTATCATCAAGATTGGCTGAAAAAATATTTGCTGATATTTCGGAAAATCGTAATTTCTTGGAAGCTTGGCAACCCCTTTCAATGAAAGTCCTTTTCCACAGTCTCTGCTTAGGGCTACTTGAAGAGGAAACAAATGGTAGAGACAAAACTGTGAAACATTATTTTTTGTCAAGTTTCAAAGAGTTACTACAAACCATGTTGGATTTAGAGTTCCAAATTCATCTATCTAAGTAGGAGAGAACAGAGGGAAACCTAAATATAAAAACGACTACTGTAGACGAACGCTTCAACCTAGAAGAACATAATTTGGTGAGCCACGTGGGATTTCTGTACTGATCATTACCACCAAGTATCATCAAGATTGGGTGAATAAATATTTGCTGGTATTTCGGCAACTCGTTATTTCTTAGAAGCTTGGCAAACCCTCTCAATGAAACTGCTTTTCCACAGTCTGTGCCTAGGGCTACTTGAAGAGGAAACAACCATAGAGACAAAACTGAGAACTCCTTTATTTTGTCAAGTTTCAAAGGGCTACTACAAACCATGTTGGATTTAGAGTTCCAATTTCATCTATCTATATAGGAGAGAACAGAGGGAAACCTAAAAATATAAACTGCTACTGTAAACGAATGCTTCAACCTAGAAGAACAAAATTTGGTGGGCCAAGTGGGATTTGTGTCCTTGTCATTACGACCACGTGTCATCCAGATTGGGTGAAAAAATATTTGCTAGTATTTCGGAAACTCGTAATTTCTTGGAAGCTTGGCAACCCCTTTCAATGAAAGTGCTTTTCCACAGTCTCTGCTTAGGGCTACTTGAAGAGGAATCAAATTATAGAGACAAACCTGAGAACTCCTTTATTATGTCAAGTTTCAAAGAGCTACTACAAACCTTGTTGGATTTAGAGTTCCAAATTCATCTATCTATATAGGAGAGAACAGAGTGAAACCTAAATGTAAAAACTGCTACTGTAGACGAACGCTTCAACCTAGAAGAACAAAATTTGGTGAGCCAATTGGGATTTGTGTACTGATCATTACCACCAAGTATCATCAAGATTGGGTGAAAAAACATTTGCTGGTATTTCGGAAACTCGTTATTTCTTAAAAGCTTGGCAACCCCTCTCAATGAAATTGCTTTTTCACAGTCTGTGCCTAGGGCTACTTGAATAGGTAACAAACCGTAGAGACAAAAGTGAGAACTGCTTTATTTTGTCAAGTTTCAAAGAGCTACAACAAACCATGTTGGATTAAGAGTTCCAAATTCATCTATTTATATAGGAGAGAAAAGAAGGAAAAATAAAAATAAAAACTGCTACTGTAAAAGAACGCTTCAACCTAGAAGAACAAAATTTGGTGAGCCAAGTGGAATTTTTGTACCGATCATTACCACCACGTATCATCAAGTTTGGGTGAAAAAATATTTGCTGGTATTTCGGAAACTCGTAATTTTTTGGAAGCTTGGCAACCCCTTTCAATGAAAGTGCTTTTCCACAGTTTCTGCTTAGGGTTACTTGAAGAGGAAAAAATAGTAGAGACAAAACTTAGAATTCCTTTATTTTGTCAAGTTTCAAAGAGCTACTACAAACCATGTTGGATTTAGAGTTCCAAATTCATCTATCTATATAGGAGAGAACAGAGGGAAACCTAAAAATATAAACTGCTAGTGTAAAAGAACCCTTCAACCTAGAAGAACAAAATTTGGTGAGTCAAGTGGGATTTGTGTTCTGATCATTACCACCAAGTATCATCAAGTTTGGGTGAAAAAATATTTGCGGGTATTTCGGGAACTCGTTATTTTTTGGAAGCTTGGCAACCCCTTTCAATGAAAGTGCTTTTCCACAGTCTCTGCTTAGGGCTACTTGAGGAGGAAACAAACCATAGAGACAAAACTGAGAACTAATTTTTTTTGTCAAATTTCAAAGAGCGACTATAAACCATGTTGGATTTAGAGTTCCAAATTCATCTATCTATATATGAGAGAATAGAGGGAAACCTAAAAATATAAACTGCTACTGTAAAAGAACGCTTCAACCTAGAAGAACAAAATTTGGTGAGTCAAGTGGGATTTGTGTACCGATCATTACCACCAAGTATCATCAAGTTTGGGTGAAAAAATATTTGCTGGTATTTCGGAAACTCGTTATTTCTTTGAAGCTTGGCAACCCCTTTCAATGAAAGTGCTTTTCCACAGTCTCGGTTAGGGCTGGTTGAAGAGGAAACAAACCATAGAGACAAAACTGAGAACTCCTTTATTTTGTCAAGTTTCAAAGAGCGACTACAAACCAAGTGGATTTAGAGTTCAAAATTCATCTATCTAAGTAGGAGAGAACAGAGGGAAACCTAAATATAAAAACAACTACTGTAGACGAACGCTTCAACCTAGAAGAACATAATTTGGTGAGCCAAGTGGGATTTCTGTACTGATCATTACCACCAAGTATCATCAAGATTGGGTGAATAAATATTTGCTGCTATTTCGGAAACTCGTTATTTCTTAGAAGCTTGGCAAACCCTCTCAATGAAACTGCTTTTCCACAGTCTGTGCCTAGGGCTACTTGAAGAGGAAACAACCATAGAGACAAAACTGAGAACTCCTTTATTTTGTCAAGTTTCAAAGGGCTACTACAAACCATGTTGGATTTAGAGTTCCAAATTCATCTATGTATATAGGAGAGAACAGAGGGAAACCTAAAAATATAAACTGCTACTGTAAACGAATGCTTCAAACTAGAAGAACAAAATTTGGTGGGCCAAGTGGGATTTGTGTCCTTGTCATTACGACCACGTATCATCCAGATTGGGTGAAAAAATATTTGCTAGTATTTCGGAAACTCGTAATTTCTTGGAAGCTTGGCAACCCCTTTCAATGAAAGTGCTTTTCCACAGTCTCTGCTTAGGGCTACTTGAAGAGGAATCAAATTATAGAGACAAACCTGAGAACTCCTTTGTTATGTCAAGTTTCAAAGAGCTACTACAAACCTTGTTGGATTTAGAGTTCCAAATTCAGCTATTTATATAGGAGAGAACAGAGGGAAACCTAAAAATATAAACTGCTACTGTAAACGAACGCTTCAACCTAGAAGAACAAAATGTGGTGAGCCAAGTGGGATTTGTGTACTTGTCATTACCACCAAGTATCATCAAGATTGGGTGAGAAAATATTTGCTGGTATTTCGGAAACCCATAATTTCTTGGGAGCTTGGCAAACCCTTTCAATATAAGTGCTTTTCAACAGACTCTGCTTAGGGCTACTTAAAGAGGAAACAAATCATAGAGACAAAACTGAGAACTAATTTTTTTGGTCAAATTTCAAAGAGCGACTATAAACCACGTTGGATTTAGAGTTCCAAATTCATCTATCTATATATGAGAGAACAGAGGGAAACCTAAAAATATAAACTGCTACTGTAAAAGAACGCTTCAACCTAGAAGAACAAAATTTGGTGAGTCAAGTGGGATTTGTGTACCGATCATTACCACCAAGTATCATCAAGTTTGGGTGAAAAAATATTTGCTGGTATTTCGGAAACTCGTTATTTCTTTGAAGCTTCGCAACCCCTTTCAATGAAAGTGCTTTTCCACAGTCTCTGTTATGGCTGGTTGAAGAGGAAACGAACCATAGAGACAAAACTGAGATTTGTGTACTTGTGTTTACCACCACGTATCATCAAGATTGAGTGAAAAAATATTTGCTGGTATTTCGGAAACTCGTTATTTCTTGGAAGCTTGGCAACTCTTTTCAATGAAAGTTCCAAATTCATCTATCTATATAGGAGAGAACAGAGTGAAACCTAAAAATAAAAACTGCTACTGTAAACGAACGCTTCAACCTAGAAGAACAAAATTTGGTAAGCCAAGTGGGATTTGTGTACTTGTCATTACCACCACGTATCATCATGATTGGGTAAAAAATGTTTGCTGGTATTTCGGAAACTCGTAATTTCTCCAAAGCTTGGCAACTCCTTTCAATGAAAGTTCTTTTCCACAGTCTCTGCTTAGGACTACTTGAAGAGGAAACAAATCATAGAGACAAAATTAAGAACTACTTTTTGTCAATATTCAAAGAGCTACTAAAAACCATGTTAGATTTAGATTTCCAAATTCATCTATCTATATAGGAGAGAACAGGGTGAAACCTAAAAATAAAAAATGCTACTGTAAACGAACGCTTCAACCTAGAAGAACAAAACTTGGTGAGCCAAGTGGGATTTGTGTACTTGTCATTACCACCACGTTCATCAAGACTGGGTGAAAAAATATTTGCTGGTATTTTGGAAACTCCTAAATTCTTGAAAGCTTGGCAACCCCCTTCAATGAAAGTGCTTTTCCACAGTCTGTCCCTAGGGCTACTTGAAGAGGAAACAAACCATAGAGACAATACTCAGAACTCCTTTATTTTGTCAAGTATCAAAGAGCTAATACAAACCATGTTGGATTTAGAGTTCCAAATTCATCTATCTATATAGAAAAGAAGAGAGTGAAACCTAAATATAAAAACTGCTACTGTAGACGAACGCTTCAACCTAGAAATACAAAATTTGGTGAGCCAAGTGGGATTGGTGTACTGATCATTACCACCAAGTATCATCAAGATTGGGTAAAAAAATATTTGCTGGTAATTCGGAAACTCGTTATTTCTTGGAAGCTTGGCAACCCCTTTCAATGAAAGTTATTTTCCACAGTCTGTGCCTAGGGCTACTTGAAGAGGATACAAACCATAGAGACAATACAGAGAACTACTTTATTTTGTCAAGTTTCAAAAGCTACTACAAACCATGTTGGATTTAGTGTTCCAAATTTTTCGATCTATATAAAGAGAACAGAATGAAACCTAAAAATAAAAACTGCTACTGTAAACGAACGCTTCAACCTAGAAGAACAAAATTTGTGAGCCAAGTGGGATTTGTGTAGTAGTCATTACCACCACGTATTATCAAGATTGGGTGAAAAAGTATTTGCTGGTATTTCGGAAACTCGTAATTTATTAGAAGCTTGGCAACCCCTTTCAATGAAAGTGGTATTCCAGAGTCTCTGCCTAGGGATATTTGAAGAGGAAACAAACCATAGACACAAAATTGTGAACTACGTTTTTTTGTCAAGTTTCAAAGAGCTACTACAAACCATGTTGGATTTAGAGTTCCAAATTCATCTATCTATATAGGAGAGAACAGAGGGAAACCTAAATATAAAAACTGCTACTGTAGACGAACGCTTCAACCTAGAAGAACAAAATTTGGTGAGCCAAGTGCGATTTGTGTACTGATCATTACCACCAAGTATCATCAAGATTGAGTGAAAAAATATTTGCTGGTATTTTGGAAACTCGTTATTTCTTAGAAGCTTGGCAACCCCTCTCAATGAAAGTGCTTTTCCACAGTCTGTGCCTAGGGCTACTTGAAGAGGAAACAAACCATAGAGACAAAACTGAGAACTCCTTCATTTTGTCAAGTCAAAGAGCTACTACAAACCATGTTGGATTTAGAGTTCCAAATTCATCTATCTATATAGGAGAGAACAGAGGGAAACCTAAATATAAAAACTGCTATTGTAGAAGAAAGCTTCAAGCTAAAACAACAAAATTTGGTGAGCCAAGTGTGATTTATGTACCAATCATTACCACCACGTATCATCAAGATTGGGTGAGAAAATATTTGCTGGTATTTCGGAAACTCGTTATTTCTTAGAAGCTTTGCAACCCATCTCAATGAAAGTGCTTTTCCACAGTCTGGGCCTAGGGCTACTTGAAGAGGAAACAAACCATAGAGAGAAAACTGGGAACTCCTTTATTTTACCAATTTTCAAAGAGCTACTACAAACCATGTTGGATTTAGAGTCCAAATTCATCTATCTATATAGAGAACAGAGGGAACCCTAATTATAAAAACTGCTACTGTAGACGAACGCTTCAACATAGAAGAACAAAATTTGGTGAGAAGGTGGGATTTGTGCACTGATCATTACCACCACGTATCGTCAAGATTGGCTGAAAAAGTATTTGCTGGTATTTCGATGACTCGTTATTTCTTAGAAGCTTGGCAACCCCTCTCAATCAAATTGCTTTTCCACAGTCTGTGCATATGGCTACTTGAAAAGGAAACAAACCATAGAGACAAAATTGAGAACTCCTTTATTTTTTCTAGTTTCAAAGAGCTACTATAAACCATGTTAATTTTACAGTTCCAAATTCATCTATCTATATAGGAGAGAACAGAGGGAAACCTAAAAATATAAACTGCTAGTGAAAACGAACACTTCAAACTAGAAGAAAAAAATTTGGTGAGACAAGTGGGATTTGTGTACTTGTCTTTTCCACCACGTATCATCAAGATTGGGTGAAAAAATTTTTGCTGGTATTTCGGCAACTCGTTATTTCTTGGAAGCTTGGCAACTCTTTTCAATGAAAGTTCTTCTCCACAGTCTGTGCCTAGGGCTACTTGAAGAGGAAACAAACCATAGAGACAAAACTGAGAAATCCTTTATTTTGTCAAGTTTCAAAGAGCTACTACAAACCATGTTGGATTTAGAGTTCCAAATTCATCTATCTATATAGGAGAGAACAGAGGAAAACCTAAATATAAAAACTGCTACTGTAGACGAACCCTTCAACCTAGAAGAACACAATTTGGTGAGCCAAGTGGGATTTGTGTACTGATCATTACCACCAAGTATCATCAAGATTTGGTGAAAAAAATATTTGCTGGTATTTTGGAAACTCGTTATTTCTTAGAAGCTTTGCAACCCTTCTCAATGAAAGTACTCTTCCACAGTCTGTGCCTAGGGCTACTTGAAGATGAAACTAGCATAGAGATAAAACAGATAACTCCTTTATTTGTCAAGTTTCCAAGAGCTACTACAAACCATGTTGGATTTACAGTTCCAAATTCATCTATCTATATAGGAGAGAACAGAGGGAAACCTAAATATAAAGACTGCTACTGTAGACGAACGCTTCAACATAGAAGAACAAAATTTGGTGAGAAGGTGGGATTTGTGCACTGATCATTACCACCACGTATCGTCAAGATTGGCTGAAAAAGTATTTGCTGGTATTTCGGTAACTAGTTATTTCTTAGAAGCTTGGCAACCCCTCTCAATCAAATTGCTTTTCCACAGTCTGTGCCTAGGGCTGCTTGAAAAAGAAACAAACCATAGAGACAAAACTGAGAACTCCTTTATGTTGTCAAATTTCAAAGACCTACTACAAACCATGTTGAATTTTCAGTTCCAAATTCATCTATCTATATAGGAGAGAACAGAGGGAAACCTAAAAATATAAACTGCTAGTGTAAACGAACACTTCAACCTAGAAGAACAAAATTTGGTGAGCCAAGTGGGATTTGTGTACTTGTCTTTACCACCACGTATCATCAAGATTGGGTGAAAAAATTTTTGCTGGTATTTCGGAAATTCGTTATTTCTTGGAAGCTTGGCAACCCCTTTCAATGAAAGTGCTTTTCCAAAGTCTCTGCTTAGGGCTACTTGAAGAGGAAACAGATGGTAGAGACAAAACTGAGAACTTCTTTTTTTTGTCAAGTTTCAAAGAGCTAGTACAAACCATGTTGGATTTAGAGTTCCAAATTCATCTATCTATATAAAAGAGAACAGAGGGAAACCTAAAAATATAAACTGCTAGTGTAAACGAACACTTCAAACTAGAAGAACAAAATTTGGTGAGCCAATTGGGATTTGTGTACTTGTCTTTTCCACCACGTATCATCGAGATTGGGTGAAAAAAATTTTCCTGCTATTTCGGCAACTCGTTATTTCTTGCAAGCTTGGCAAACTTTTTCAAAGAAAGTTCTTCTCCACAGTCTGTGCCTAAAGATACTAGAAGAGGAAACAATCCATAGACACAAAACTGAGAACTCCTTTGTTTTGTCAAGTTTCAAAAAGCTACTAGAAACCATGTTGGATTTACAGTTCCAAATTCATCTATCTATATAGGAGAGAACAGAGGAAAACCTAAATATAAAACTGCTACTGTAGACGAACGCTTCAACATAGAAGAACAAAATGTGGTGAGCCAAGTGGGATTTTTGTACTGATCAATACCGCCAAGTATCATCAAGATTGGGGGAAAAAATATTTGCTGGTATTTCGAAAACTCGTTATTTCTTAGACGCTTGAAACCCCTCACAATGAACGTGCTTTCCACAGTCTGTGGCTAGGGCTACTTGAAGAGGAAACAAACCATAGAGACAAAACTGAGAACTCCTTTATTTTGTCAAGTTTCAAAGAGATAATACAAACCATGTTGGATTTAGAGTTCCAAATTCATCTATCTATATGAGAGGACAGAGGAAAACCTAAATATGTAAACTGCTACTGTAGTCGAACGCTTCTTCCTAGAAGAACACAATTTGGTGAGCCAAGTGGGATTTGTGTACTGATCATTACCACCACGTATCATCAAGATTGGCTGAAAAAATATTTGCTGATATTTCGGAAAATCGTAATTTCTTGGAAGCTTGGCAACCCCTTTCAATGAAAGTCCTTTTCCACAGTCTCTGCTTAGGGCTACTTGAAGAGGAAACAAATGGTAGAGACAAAACTGTGAAACATTATTTTTTGTCAAGTTTCAAAGAGTTACTACAAACCATGTTGGATTTAGAGTTCCAAATTCATCTATCTAAGTAGGAGAGAACAGAGGGAAACCTAAATATAAAAACGACTACTGTAGACGAACGCTTCAACCTAGAAGAACATAATTTGGTGAGCCACGTGGGATTTCTGTACTGATCATTACCACCAAGTATCATCAAGATTGGGTGAATAAATATTTGCTGGTATTTCGGAAACTCGTTATTTCTTAGAAGTTTGGCAAACCCTCTCAATGAAACTGCTTTTCCACAGTCTGTGCCTAGGGCTACTTGAAGAGGAAACAATCCATAGAGACAAAACTGAGAACTCCTTTGTTTTGTCAAGTTTCAAAAAGCTACTAGAAACCATGTTGGATTTACAGTTCCAAATTCATCTATCTATATAGGAGAGAACAGAGGGAAACCTAAATATAAAACTGCTACTGTAGACGAACGCTTCAACATAGAAGAACAAATTTTGGTGAGCCAAGTGGGATTTTTGTACTGATCAATACCGCCAAGTATCATCTAGATTGGGTGAAAAAATATTTGCTGGTATTTCGGAAACTCGTTATTTCTTAGAAGCTTGGCAACCCCTCTCAATGAATGTGCTTTTCCAAAGTCTGTGCCTAGGGCTACTTGAAGAGGAAACAAACCATAGAGACAAAACTGAGAACTCCTTTATTTTGTCAAGTTTTCAAAGAGCTACTACAAACCATGTTGGATTTAGAGTTCCAATTTCATCTATCTATATAGAAGAGAACAGAGTGAAACCAAAAATAAAAACTGCAACTGTAAACGAACGCTTCCACCTAGAAGAACAAAATTTGGTGAGCCAAGTGGGATTTGTGTACTTGTCATTACCACCACGTATCATCAAGATTGGGTGAAAAATATTTGCTGGTATTTCGGAAACTCGTAATTTATTGGAAGCTTGGCAACACCTTTTAATGAAAGTGCTTTTCCACAGTCTCTGCTTAAGGCTACTTGAAGAAAAAACAAACCATAGAGACAAAATTGAGAACTACTTTTTTTTTGTCAAGTTTCAAAGAGCTACTACAAACCATGTTGGATTTAGAGTTCCAAATTCATCTATCTATATATGAGAGAACAGAGTGAAACCTAAAAATATAAACTGCTACTGTAAAAGAACGCTTCAACCTAGAAGAACAAAATTTGGTGAGTCAAGTGGGATTTGTGTACCGATCATTACCACCAAGTATCATCAAGTTTGGGTGAAAAAATATTTGCTGGTATTTCGGAAACTCGTTATTTCTTGGAAGCTTGGCAACCCCTTTCAATGAAAGTGCTTTTCCACAGTCTCTGTTAGGGCTACTGAAGAGGAAACAAACCATAGAGACAAACTGAGAACTCCTTTATTTTGTCAAGTTTCAAAGAGCGACTACAAACCAAGTGGATTTAGAGTTCAAAATTCATCTATCTATGTAGGAGAGAACAGAGGGAAACCTAAATATAAAAACGACTACTGTAAGACGAACGCTTCAACCTAGAAGAACATAATTTGGTGAGCCAAGTGGGATTTCTGTACTGATCATTACCACCAAGTATCATCAAGATTGGGTGAAAAAATATTTGCTGGTATTTCGGAAACACGTTATTTCTTAGAAGCTTGGCAAACCCTCTCAATGAAACTGCTTTTCCACAGTCTGTGCCTAGGGCTACTTGAAGAGGAAACAACCATAGAGACAAAACTGAGAACACCTTTATTTTGTCAAGTTTCAAAGGGCTACTACAAACCATGTTGGATTTAGAGTTCCAAATTCATCTATCTATATAGGAGAGAACAGAGGGAAACCTAAAAATATAAACTGCTACTGTAAACGAATGCTTCAACCTAGAAGAACAAAATTTGGTGGGCCAAGTGGGATTTGTGCCCTTGTCATTACGACCACGTATCATCCAGATTGGGTGAAAAAATATTTGCTAGTATTTCGGAAACTCGTTATTTCTTAAAAGCTTGGCAAACCCTCTCAATGAAATTGCTTTTCCACAGTCTGTGCCTAGGGCTACTTGAATAGGTAACAAACCATAGAGAAAGAAGTGAGAACTCCTTTATTTTGTCAAGTTTCAAAGAGCTACAACAAACCATGTTGGATTAAGAGTTCCAAATTCATCTATTTATATAGGAGAGAAAAGAGGGAAACCTAAAAATAAAAATTACTACTGTAAACGAACGCTTCAACCTAGAAGAACAAAATTTAGTGAGCAATTGGAATTTTTGTACCGATCATTACCACCACGTATCATTAAGATTGGGTGAAAAAATATTTGCTGGTATTTCGGAAACTCGTAATTTTTTGGAAGCTTGGCAACCCCTTTCAATGAAAGTGCTTTTCCACAGTTTCTGCTTAGGGTTACTTGAAGAGGAAAAAATAATAGAGACAAAACTTAGAATTCCTTTATTTTGTCAAGTTTCAAAGAGCTACTACAAACCATGTTGGATTTAGAGTTCCAAATTCATCTATCTATATAGGAGACAACAGAGGGAAACCTAAAAATATAAACTGCTAGTGTAAAAGAACGATTCAACCTAGAAGAACAAAATTTGGTGAGTCAAGTGGGATTTGTGTTCCGATCATTACCACCAAGTATCATCAAGATTGGGTGAAAAAATATTTGGGGGTATTTCGGGAACTCGTTATTTTTGGAAGCTTGGCAACCCCTTTCAATGAAAGTGCTTTTCCACGTTCTCTGCTTAGGGCTACTTGAGGAGGAAACAAACCATAGAGACAAAACTGAGAACTAATTTTTTTTGTCAAATTTCAAAGAGCGACTATAAACCATGTTGGATTTAGAGTTCCAAATTCATCTATCTATATAGGAGAGAACAGAGGGAAACCTAAATATAAAAACGACTACTGTAGACGAACGCTTCAACCAAGAAGAACAAAATTTGGTGAGCCAAGTGGGATTTGATTACTGATCATTACCACCATGTATCATCAAGATTGGGTGAAAAAATATTTGCTGGTATTTCGGAAACTCCTTATTTCTTAGAAGCTTGGCAACCCCTCTCAATGAATGTGCTTTTCCAAAGTCTGTGCCTAGGGCTACTTGAAGAGGAAACAAACCATAGAGACAAAACTGAGAACTCCATTATTTTGTCAAGTTTCAAAGGGCTACTACAAACCATGTTGGATTTAAAGTTCCAAATTCATCTATCTATATATGAGAGAACAGAGTGAAACCTAAATATAAAAACTGCTACGGTAGACGAACGCTTAAAACTAGAAGAACAAAATTTGGTGAGCCAAGTGGTATTTGTGTTTTGATTATTACCACCAAGTATCATCAAGATTGGGTGAAAAAATATTTGCTGGTATTTCGAAATTCGTTATATCTTAGAAGCTTGGCAACCCTCTCAATGAAGTGCTTTTCCACAGTCTGGGCCTAGGGCTTTTGAAGAGGAAACAAATCATAGAGACAAAACTGAGAACTTCTTTATTTTGTCAACTTTCAAAGAGCTACTACAAACCATGTTGGATTTAGGAGTTCCAAATTCTTCTATCTATATAGGAGAGAACAGAGGGAAACCTAAATAAAAAAACTGCTACTGTAGACGAACGTTTCAACCTAGAATACAAAATTTGGTGAGCCAAGTGGGATTTGTGTCCTGATCATTACCACCAAGTATCATCAAGATTGGGTGAAAAATATTTGCTGTATTTCGGAAATCGACATTTCTTAGAAGTTTGGCAACCCATCTCAATGAAAGTGCTTTTCCACAGTCTGTGCCTAGGGCTACTTGAAGAAGGAAACAAACAATAGAGACAGAACTGAGAACCCCTTTATTTTGTCAAGTTTCAACGAGCTACTACAAACCATGTTAAATTTAGAGTTCCAAATTCATCTAACTATATAGGAGAGAACAGATTGAAACCTAAAAATAAAAACTGCTACTGTAAACGAACGCTTCAACCTTGAAGAACAAAATTTGGTGAGTCAAGTGGGATTTGCCACCACGTATAGTCAAGATTGGGTAAAAAATATTTTGCTGGTATTTTCGGGAAACATCGTTATTTCTTAGAAGCTTGGAAACCCCTCTCAATGAAAGTGCTTTTACACAGTATCTCCTAGGGCTACTTGAAGAGGAAACAAAACATTGAGACAAAACTGAGAACTCGTATAATTTTGTCAAGTTTCATAAAGTAACTACAAACCATGTTGGATTTACAGTTGCAAATTCATCTATCTATATAGGAGAGAACAGAGAAAAACCTAAGTATAAAAACTGGTACTGTAGACGAACGCTTCAACTTAGAAGAACAAAATTTGGTGCGCCAAGTGGGATTTTTTTACTGATCATTACCGCAAAGTATCATCAAGATTGGGTGAAAAAAATATTTGCTGGTATTTCGGAAACTCGTTATTTCTTAGAAGCTTGCAAACCCCTCTCAATGAAAGTGCTTTTCCACAGTCTGTGCCTAGGGCTACTAGAAGAGGAAAGAAACCATAGAGACAAAACTGAGAACTCCTTTATTTTGTCAAGTTTCAAAGAGCTACTACAAACCATGTTGGATTTAGAGTTCCAAATTCATCTATCTATTTAGGAGAGAACAGAGGGAAACCTAAAAATATAAACTGCTATTGTATGTATTGTAAACGAACACTTCAAACTAGAAGAACAAAATTTGGTGAGCCAAGTGGGATTTGTGTACTTGTGTTTACCACCACGTATCATCAAGATTGGGTAAAAATATATGCTGGTATTTCGGAAACTCGTTATTTCTTAGAAGCTTGGAAACCCCTCTCAATGAAAGTGCTTTTCCACAGTCTCTCCTAGGGCTACTTGAAGAGAAACAAACCATAGAGACAAATCTGAGAACTCCTTTAATTTGTCAATTTTCAAAGAGCTACTACAAACCATGTTGGGTTTAGAGTTCCAAATTCATCTATCTATATGGAAAGAACAGACTGAAACCTAAATATAAAACTGCTACTGTAGACGAACCCTTAAACCTAGAAGAACAAAATTTGGTGAGCCAGGTGGGATTTTTGTACTGATCATTAACACCAAGTATCATCAAGATTGGGTGAAAATATATTTGCTGGTATTTCGGAAACTCGTTATTTCTTAGAAGCTTTGCAACCCTTCTCAATGAAAATACTCTTCCACAGTCTGTGACTAGGGCTATTTGAAGATGAAACTAGCATAGAGATAAAACTGATAACTCCTTTCTTTTGTCAAGTTTCCAAGAGCTACTACAAACCATGTTGGATTTACAGTTCCAAATTCATCTATCTATATAGGAGAGAACAGAGGGAAACCTAAATATAAAAACTGCTACTGTAGACGAACGCTTCAACATAGAAGAACAAAATTTGGTGAGAAGGTGGGATTTGTGCACTGATCATTACCACTACGTATCGTCAAGATTGGCTGAAAAAGTATTTCCTGGTATTTCGGTAACTCGTTATTTCTAGAAGCTTGGCAACCCCTCTCAATCAAATTGCTTTTCCACAGTCTGTGTCTAGGGCTACTTGAAAAGGATACAAACCATAGAGACAAAACTGAGAACTCCTTTATTTTGTCAAGTTTCAAAGAGCTACTACAAACCATGTTGAATTTACAGTTCCAAATTCATCTATCTATATAGGAGAGAACAGAGGGAAACCTAAAAATATAAACTGCTAGTGTAAATGAACACTTCAAACTAGAAGAACAAAATTTGGTGAGCCAAGTGGGATTTGTGTACTTGTCTTTACCACCACGGTATCATCAAGATTGGGTGAAAAAAATTTTGCTGGTATTTCGGAAACTCGTTATTTCTTGGAAGCTTGGCAACCACTTTCAATGAAAGTGCTTTTCCCACAGTCTCTGCCTAGGGCTACTTGAAGAGGAAACAGATGGTAGAGACAAAACTGAGAACTTCTTTTTTTTTGTCAAGTTTCAAAGAGCTACTACAAACCATGTTGGATTTAGCATTCCAAATTCATCTATCTATATAGGAGAGAACAGAGGGAAACCTAAAAATATAAACTGCTAGTGTAAACGAACACTTCAAACTAGAAGAACAAAATTTGGTGAGCCAATTGGGATTTGTGTATTTGTCTTTTCCACCATGTATCATCAAGATTGGGTGAAAAAATTTTGCTGCTATTTCGGCAACTCGTTATTTCTTGGAACCTGGCAAACTTTTTCAAAGAAAGTTCTTCTCCACAGTCTGTGCCTAGGGCTACTAGAAGAGGAAACAATCCATAGAGACAAAACTGAGAACTCCTTTGTTTTGTCAAGTTTCAAAAAGCTACTAGAAACCATGTTGGATTTACAGTTCCAAATTCATCTATCTATATAGGAGAGAACAGAGGAAAACCTAAATATAAAACTGCTACTGTAGACGAACGCTTCAACATAGAAGAACAAAATTTGGTGAGCCAAGTGGGATTTTTGTACTGATCAATACCGCCAAGTATCATCAAGATTGGGTGAAAAAATATTTGCTGGTATTTCGGAAACTCGTTATTTCTTAGAAGCTTGGCAACCCCTCTCAATGAATGTGCTTTTCCAAAGTCTGTGCCTAGGGCTACTTGAAGAGGAAACAAACCATAGAGACAAAACTGAGAACTCCTTTATTTTATCAAGTTTCAAAGAGATAATACAAACCATGTTGGATTTAGAGTTCCAAATTCATCGATCTATATGAGAGAACAGAGGAAAACCTAAATATATAAACTGCTACTCTAGACGAACGCTTCTTCCTAGAAGAACATAATTTGGTGAGCCAAGTGGGATTTGTGTACTGATCATTACCACCACGTATCATCAAGATTGGCTGAAAAAAATATTTGCTGATATTTAGGAAATCGTAATTTCTTGGAAGCTTGGCAACCCCTTTCAATGAAAGTGCTTTTCCACAGTCTCTGCTTGGGGCTACTTGAAGAGGAAACAAATGGTAGAGACAAAACTGCGAACCATTATTTTTGGTCAAGTTTCAAAGAGTTACTACAAACCATGTTGGATTTAGAGTTCCAAATTCATCTATCTATATAGGAGAGAACAGAGGGAAACCTAAAAATATAAACTGCTAGTGTAAAGGAACACTTCAAACTAGAAGAACAAAATTTGGTGAGAAAGTGGATTTGTGTACTTGTCTTTACCTCCACGTATCATCAAGATTGGGTGAAAAAATTTTTGCTGGTATTTCGGAAACTCGTTATTTCTTGGAAGCTTGGCAACCCTTTTCAATAAAAGTTCTTCTCCACAGTCTGTGCCTAGGGCTACTAGAAGAGGAAACAAACGATAGACAGAAACTGAGAACTCCTTTATTTTGTCAAGTTTCAAAGAGCTACTACAAACCATGTTTTATTTAGTGTTCCAAATTATTCTATCTGTATAGGAGAGAACAGAGGGAAACCTAAATATAAAAACTGCTACTGTAGGCGAACGATTCAACCTAGAAGAACAAAATTTGGTGAGCCAAGTGTGATTTTTATACCGATCATTACCACCAAGTATCATCAAGATTGGGTGAAAAATATTTGCTGGTATTTTGGAAACTCGTTATTTCTTAGAAGCTTTGCAACCCTTCTCAATGAAAGTGCTCTTCTACAGTCTGTGCCTAGGGCTACTTGAAGATGAAACTAGCATAGAGATGAAACTGATAACTCCTTTATTTTTGTCAAGTTTCAAAGAGCTACTACAAACCATGTGGGACTTACAGTTCCAAATTCATCTATCTATATTGGAGAGAACAGAGGGAAACCTAAATATAAAAACTGCTACTGTAGACGAACGCTTCAACATAGAAGAACAAAATTTGGTGAGCCAAGTGGGATTTGTGTACTGATCATTACCACAAAGTATCATCAAGACTGGGTGAAAAAATATTTGCTGGTATTTCGGAAACTCGTTATTTCTTAGAAGCTTGGCAACCCCTTCAATGAAAGTGCTGTTCTACAGTTTGTGCCTAGGGCTACTTTGAGAGGAAACAAACCATAGAGAGAAAACTGAGAACTCCTTTATTTTTGTTAAGTTTCAAAGAGCTACTACAAACCATATTGGATTTAGAGTTTGAAAATTCATCTGTCTATATGGGAAAGAACAGAGTGAAACCTAAAAATAAAAACTGCTTCTATAAACGAACGCTTCAACCTAGAAGAACACAATTTGGTGAGCCAAGTGGCATTTGTGTACTGATCATTACCACCGCGTATCATGAAGATTGGGTGAAAAAATATTTGCTGGTATTTCAAAACTCGTAATTTCTTGGAAGCTTGGCAAGCCCTTTCAATGAAAGTGCTATTCCACTGTCTCTGCTTAGGGCTACTTGAAGAGGAAACAAACCATAGAGACAAAACTGAGAACATTTTTATTTTTTCAAGATTCAAAGAGCTACTACAAACCATGTTGGATTTAGAGTTCCAAATTCATCTATCTATATAGGAGAGAACAGAGGGAAACCTAAAAATAAAAACTGCTCTGGTAAACGAACGCTTCAACCTAGAAGAGCAAAATTTGGGGAGCCAAGTGGGACTTGCGTATTTGTAATTACCACCAAGTATCATCAAGATTGGGTGAAAAAATATTTGCTGGTATTTCGGAAACCCGTAATTTTTTGGGAGCTTGGCAAACCCTTTCAATGAAAGTGCTTTTTCCCAGTTTCTGCTTAGGGGGCATGAAGAGGAAACAAACCATAGAGACACAACTGAGAACTCCTTTATTTTGTCAAGTTTCAAAGAGCTACTACAAACCATGTTGGATTTAGAGTTCCAATTTCATCTATCTATATGGGAGAGAACAGAGTGAAATCTAAAAATAAAAACTGCCACTGTAAATGAATGCTTCATACTTGAAGAACACAATTTAGTGAGCCAAGTGGCATTTGTGTACTGATCATTACCACCACGGATCATCAAGATTGGTTGAAAAAATATTTGCTGGTATTTCGGAAACTCGTTATTTCTTAGAAGCTTCCCAACTCCTCTCAATGAATGTGCTTTTCCCCAATCTGTGCCTAGGGCTACTTGAAGAGGCAACAAACCATAGAGAAAAAACTGAGAACTTTTTTATTTTGTCAAGTTTCAAAGAGCTACTACAAACCATGTTGGATTTAGAGTTCCAAATTCAGCTATCTATATAGGAGAGAACAGAGAGAAACCTAAAAATAAAAACTGCTACTGTAAATGAACGCTTCAACCTAGAAGAGCAAAATTTGTGAGCCAAGTGGGATTTGTGTACTTGTCATTACCACCAAGTATCATCAAGATTGGGTGAAAAAATATTTGCTGGTATTTCGGAAACCCGTAATTTCTTGGAAGCTTGGCAAACCCTTTCAATGAAAGTGCTTTCCACAGTCTGTGTCTAGGGCTACTTGAAGAGGAAACAAACCATAGAGACAAAACTGAGAACTCCTTTATTTTGTCAAGTTTCAGAGAGCTACTACAAACCATGTTGATTTTAGAGTTACAAATTCATCTATCTATATAGGAGAGAACAGAGGGAAACCTAAAAATAAAAACAGCTACTGTAAACGAACGCTTCAACCTAGAAGAACAAAATTTGGTGACCCAAGTGGGATTTGTGTACTTATCATTACCACCAAGTATCATCAAGATTGGGTGAAAAAATATTTGCTGGTATTTCAAAACTCGTAATTTCTTGGAAGCTTGGCAAGCCCTTTCAATGAAAGTGCTTTTCCACAGTCTCTGCTAAGGGCTACTTGAAGAGGAAACAAACCATAGAGACAAAACTGAGAACTCCTTCATTTTGTCAAGTTTCAAAGAGCTACTACAAACCATGTTGGATTTAGAGTTCCGAATTCATCTATCTATATAAAAGAGAACAGAGGGACACCTAAAAATATAAACTGCTACTGTAAACGAACGCGTCAATGTAGAAGAACCAAATTTGGTGAGTCAAGTGGAATTTGTGTACTGATCATTACCACCAGTATCATCAAGATTGGGTGGAAAAATATTTGCTGGTATTTTGGAAACTCGTTGTTTCTTAGAAGGTTGAAAACAACTGTCAATGAAAGTGCTTTTCCAAAGTCTGTGCCAAGGGGTACTTGAAGAGGAAACAAACCATAGAGACAAAACTGAGATCTCCTTTATTTTGTGACGTTTCAAAGAGCTACTACAAACCATCTTGGATTTAGTGTTTTAAATTCATCTATATACCTAGGAGAGAACAGAGTGAAACCTAAAAATAAAAACAGCTACTGTAAACGAACGCTTCAACCTAGAATAACAAAATTTGGTGAGCCAAGTGGGATTTGTGAACTTATCATTACCACCAAGTATCATCAAGATTGGGTTAAAAAATATTTGCTGGTATTTCCAAACTCGTAGATTCTTGGAAGCTTGGCAACCCCTTTTAATGAAAGTGCTTTTCCACAGTCTCTGCTTAGGGCTACTTGAAGAGGAAACAAACCATAGAGACAAAACTGAGAACATTTTTATTTTGTCAAGTTTCAAAGAGCTACTACAAACCATGTTGGATTTAGAGTTCCAAATTCATCTATCTATATAGGAGAGAAGAGAGGGAAACCTAACAATAAAAACTGCACTTGTAAACGAACGCTTCAAACTTGAAGAGAAAAATTTGGTGAGCCAAGTGGGATTTGTGTATTTCTAATTACCACCAAGTATCATCAAGATGGGGTGAAAAAATATTTGCCGGTATTTCGGCTACCCGTAATTTTTTAGAGCTTGGCAAACCCTTTCAATGAAAGTGCTTTTCCCCAGTTTCTGCTCAGGGCTACTTGAAGAAGAAACAAATCATAGAGACAAAACTGAGAACTCCTTTATTTTGTCAAGTTTCAAAGAGCTACTACAAACCATGTTGGATTTAGAGTTCCAAATTCATCTATCTATATAGGAGCAAACAGAGGGAAACCTAAAAATAAAAACTGCTACTGTAAACGAATGCTTCAACCTAGAAGAACAAAATTTGGTGAGCCAAGTGTGATTTGTGTACTGATCATTACCTCCAAGTATCATCAAGATTGGGTGAAAAATATTTGCTGGTATTTCGGAAAATCGTTATTTCTTAGAAGCTTGGCAACCCCTTTCAATGAAAGTGCTGTTCTACAATTTGTGCCTAGGGCTACTTGGAGAGAAAACAAACCATAGAGACAAAACTGAGAACTCCTTTATTTTGTTAAGTTTCAAAGAGCTACTACAAACCATATTGGATGTAGAGTTCCAAATTCATCTGTCTATATGGGAAAGAACAGAGTGAAACCTAAAAATAAAAACTGCTTCTATAAACGAACGCTTCAACCTAGAAGAACACAATTTGGTGAGCCAAGAGGCATTTGTGTACTGATCATTACCACCGCGTATCATGAAGATTGGGTGAAAAAATATTTGCTGGTATTTCGGAAACTCGTTATTTCTTAGAAGCTTGGCAACCCCTCTCAATGAATGTGCTTTTCCCCAGTCTGTGCCTAGGGCTATTTGAAGAGGAAACAAAGGATAGAGACAAAATTGAGAACTTTTTTCTTTTGTCAAGTTTCAAAGAGCTACTACAAACCATGTTGGATTTAGAGTTCCAAATTCATCTATCTATATAGGAGAGAACAGAGGGAAACCTAAAAATAAAAACTGCTACTGTAAACAAACGCTTCAACCTAGAAGAGCAAAATTTGGTGAGCCAAGTGGGATTTGTGTACTTGTCATTACCACCGAATATCATCAAGATTGGGTGAAAAAATATTTGCTGGTATTTCGGAAACTCGTTATTTCTTTGAAGCTTGGCAACCCCTCTCAATGAATGTGCTTTTCCCCAGTCTGTGCCTAGGGCTATTTGAAGAGGAAACAAACCATAGAGACAAAACTCAGAACTTTTTTCTTTTGTCAAGTTTCAAAGAGCTACTACAAACCATGTTGGATTTAGAGTTCCAAATTCATCTATCTATATAAAGAGAACAGAGTGAAACCTAAAAATAAAAACTGCTACTGTAAACGAACTCTTCAACCAAGAAGAACACAATTTGGTGAGCCAAGTGGTATTTGTGTACTGATCATTACCACCACGTATCATCAGGATTGGGCGAAAAAATATTTGCTGGTATTTCGGAAACTCGTTATTTCTTAGAAGCTTGGAAAACCCTCTCAATGAAAGTGCTTTTCCACAGTACGTGCCTAGGGCTACTTGAAGAGGAAACAAACCATAGAGACAAAACTGAGAACTCCTTTATTTTATGAAGTTTCAAAGAGGTACTACAAACCATGTTGGATTTAGAGTTCTAAATTCATCTATCTATATAGGAGAGAACTGAGTGAAACCTAAAAATAAAAACTGCTACTGTAAACGAACGCTTCAACCTAGAAGAACCAATTTTGGTGAGTCAAGTTGAATTTGTGTACTGATCATTACCACCAGTATCATCAAGATTGGGTGAAAAAATATTTGCTGGTATTTTGGAAACTCGTTATTTCTTAGAAGCTTGAAAACAACTCGCAATGAAAGTGCTTTTCCACAGTCTGTGCCTAGGGCTACTTGAAGAGGAAACAAACCATAGAGACAAAACTGAGATCTCCTTTATTTTGTCACGTTTCAAAGACCTACTACAAACGATGTTGGATTTAGTGTTTAAATTCATCTATATATCTAGGAGAGAACAGAGTGAAACCTAAAAATAAACACAGCTACTGTAAATGAACGCTTCAACCTAGAAGGACAAAATTTGGTGAGCCAAGTGGGATTTGTGTACTTATCATTACCACCAAGTATCATCAAGATTGGGTGAAAAAATATTTGCTGGTATTTCAAAACTCATAATTTCTTGGAAGCTTGGCAACCCCTTTCAATGAAAGTGCTTTTCCACAGTCTCTGCTAAGGGCTACTTGAAGAGGAAACAAACCATAGAGACAAAACTGAGAACATTTTTATTTTGTCAAGTTTCAAAGAGCTACTACAAACCATGTTGGATTTAGAGTTCCAAATTCATTTATCTATATAGGAGAGAACAGAGGGAAACCTAAAAATAAAAACTGCTACTGTAAACGAACGCTTCAACCTAGAAGAGCAAAATTTGGTGAGCCAAGTGGGATTTGTGTACTTGTCATTACCACCAAGTATCATCAAGATTGGGTGAAAAAATATTTGCTGGTATTTCGGAAATTCGTTATTTCTTAGAAGCCTGGCAACTCCTCTCAATGAAAGTGCTTTAGCACATCTGTGCCTAGGGCTACTTGAAGGGGAAACAAAACATAGAGACAAAACTGAGAACTCCTTCATTTTTTCAAGTTTCAAAGAGCTACTACAGACCATGTTGGATTTAGAGTTCCGAATTCATCTATCTATATAAAAGAGAACAGAGTGAATCCTAAAAATAAAAACTGCTACTGTAAACGAACACTTCAACCTAGAAGAACACAATTAGGTGAGCAAAGTGGTATTTGTGTACTGATCATTACCACCAAGTATCATCAAGATTGGGTGAAAAAATATTTGCTGATGTTTCGGAAACTCGTTATTTCTTAGAAGCTTGGGAAACCCTCTCAATGAAAGTGCTTTTCCACAGCCTGTGCCTAGGTCTACTTGAAGAGGGAACAAACCATAGAGACAAAACTGAGATCTCCTTTATTTTGTCAAGTTTCAAAGAGCTACTACAAACCATGTTGGATTTAGAGTTCCAAATTCATCTATCTATATAGGAGAGAACAGAGGGACACGTAAAAATATAAACTGCTACTGTAAACGCACGCTTCAACCTAGAAGAACCAAATTTGGTGAGTCAAGTGGGATTTGTGTACTGATCATTACCACCAGTATCATCTAGATTGGGTGAAAAAATATTTGCTGGTATTTCGGAAACTCGTTATTTCTTAGAAGTTGGCAACCCCTTTCAATGAAAGTGCTTTTCCACAGTTTGAGCCTAGGGCTAGTTGAAGAGGAAACAAACCATAGAGACAAAACTGAGAACTCCTTTATTTTGTCAAGTTTCAAAGAGCTACTACAAACCATGTTGGATTTAGAGTTCCAAATTCATCTATCTATATAGGAGAGAACAGAGTGAAACCTAAAAATAAAAACTGCTACTGTAAACGAACGCTTCAACCTAGAAGAACACAATTTGGTGAGCCAAGTGGGATTTGTGTACTGATCATTACTACCACGTATCATCAAGAAGGCATGAAAAAATATTTGCTGGTATTTCGAAAACTCGTTATTTCTTAGAAGCTCTGCAAACCCTCTCAATGAATGTGCTTTTCCCCAGTCGGTGCCTAGGGCTATTTGAAGAGGAAACAAACCATAGAGACAAAACTGAGAACATTTTTATTTTGTCTAGTTTCAAAGAGCTACTACAAACCATGTTGGATTTAGAGTTCCAAATTCATCTATCTATATAGGAGAGAACAGAGGGAAACCTAAAAATAAAAACTGCTCTTGTAAACGAACGCTTCAACCTAGAAGAGCAAAATTTGGTGAGCCAAGTGGGATTTGTGTACTTGTAGATACCACTAAGTATCATCAAGATTGGGTGAAAAAATATTTTCCGGTATTTCGGAAACCCGTAATTTTTTGGGAGCTTGGCAAACCCTTTCAATGAAAGTGCTTTTCCACAGTCTCTGCTTAGTTCTACTTGAAGAGGACAAATCATAGAGACAAAACTGAGAACTCCTTTATATTGTCAAGTTTCAAAGAGCTACTACAAACCATGTTGGATTTAGAGTTCCAAATTCATCTATCTATATAGAAGAGAGCATAGGGACACCTAAAAATATAAACTGCTTCTGTAAACGAACGCTTCAACCTAGAACAACAAAATTTGGTGAGCCAAGTGGGATTTGTGTACTTGTCATTACCACCAAGTATCATCAAGATTGGGTGAAAAAATAATTGCTGGTATTTCGGAAACTCGTTATTTCTTAGAAGCCTGGCAACCCCTCTCAATGAAAGTGCTTTTCCACAGTCTCTGCCTAGTGCTACTTGAAGAGGAAACAAAACATAGAGACAAAACTGAGGACTTCTTCATTTTGTCAAGTTTCAAAGAGCTACTAAAATCCATGTTGGATTTGAGTTGCAAATTCTTCTATCTATATAAAAAAGAACAGAGTGAAACCTAAAAATAAAAACTGCTACTGTAAACGAACGCTTTAACCTAGAAGAAAACAATGTGGTGAGCCAAGTGGGATTTGTGTACTGATCATTACCACCACGTATCATCAAGATTGGGTGAAAAAATATTTGCTGGTATTTCGAAAACTCGTTATTTCTTAGAAGGCTGGCAACCCCTCTCAATGAAATTGCGTTTGCACAGTCTGTGCTTAGGGCTACTTGAAGAGGAAACAAAACATAGGACAAAACTGAGAACTCCTTCATTTTGTCAAGTTTCAAAGAGATACTACAAACCATGTTGGATTTAGAGTTCCAAATTCATCTATCTATATAAAGAGAACAGAGTGAAACCTAAAAATAAAAACTGCTACTGTAAACGAACTCTTCAACCTAGAACAACAAAATTTGGTGAGCCAAGTGGGATTTGTGTACTTGTCATTACCACCAAGTATCATCAAGATTGGGTGAAAAAATAATTGCTGGTATTTCGGAAACTCGTTATTTCTTAGAAGCCTGGCAACCCCTCTCAATGAAAGTGCTTTTCCACAGTCTCTGCCTAGTGCTACTTGAAGAGGAAACAAAACAGAGACAAAACTGAGAACTTCTTCATTTTGTCAAGTTTCAAAGAGCTACTAAAATCCATGTTGGATTTGAGTTCCAATTTCATCTATCTATATAAAAAAGAACAGAGTGAAACCTAAAAATAAAAACTGCTACTGTAAACGAACGCTTTAACCTAGAAGAAAAAAATGTGGTGAGCCAAGTGGGATTTGTGTACTGATCATTACCACCACGTATCATCAAGATTGGGTGAAAAAATATCTGCTGGTATTTCGAAAACTCGTTATTTCTTAGAAGGCTGGCAACCCTCTCAATGAAATTGCTTTTGCACAGTCTGTGCTTAGGGCTACTTGAAGAGGAAACAAAACATAGGACAAAACTGAGAACTCCTTCATTTTGTCAAGTTTCAAAGAGCTACTACAAACAATGTTGGATTTAGAGTTCCAAATTCATCTATCTATATAAAGAGAACAGAGGGACACCTAAAAATATAAACTGCTACTGTAAACGAACGCTTTAACGTAGAAGAACCAAATTTGGTGTGTCAAGTGGAATTTGTGTACTGATCATTACGACCAGTATCATCAAGATTGGGTGGAAAAATATTTGCTGGTATTTTGGAAAATCGTTATTTCTTAGAAGGTTGAAAACAACTCTCAATGAAAGTGCTTTTCCAAAGTCTGTGCCAAGGGGTACTTGAAGAGGAAAAAAACCATAGAGACAATACTGAGATCTCCTTTATTTTGTCACGTTTCAAATAGCTACTACAAACCATGTTGGATTTAGTGTTTTAAATTCATCTATATACCTAGGAGAGAACAGAGTGAAACCTAAAAATAAAAACAGCTACTGTAAACGAACGCTTCAACCTAGAAGAACAAAATTTGGTGAACCAAGTGGGATTTGTGTATTTATCATTACCACCAAGTATCATCACGTTTGGGTGAAAAAATATTTGCAGGTATTTCAAAACTCGTAATTTCTTGGAAGCTTGGCAACCCCTTTCAATGAAAGTGCTATTCCACTGTCTCTGCTTAGGGCTACTTGAAGAGGAAACAAACCATAGAGACAAAACTGAGAACATTTTTATTTTTTCAAGATTCAAAGAGCTACTACAAACCATGTTGGATTTAGAGTTCCAAATTCATCTATCTATATAGGAGAGAACAGAGGGAAACCTAAAAATAAAAACTGCTCTGGTAAACGAACGCTTCAACCTAGAAGAGCAAAATTTGGTGAGCCAAGTGGGATTTGTGTACTTGTCATTACCACCAAGTATCATCAAGATTGGGTGAAAAAATATTTGCTGGTATTTCGGAAACTCCTTATTTCTTAGAAGCCTGGCAACCCCTCTCAATGAAAGTGCTTTAGCACATCTGTGCCTAGGGCTACTTGAAGGGGAAACAAAACATAGAGACAAAACTGAGAACTCCTTCATTTTTTCAAGTTTCAAAGAGCTACTACAGACCATGTTGGATTTAGAGTTCCGAATTCATCTATCTATATAAAAGAGAACAGAGTGAATCCTAAAAATAAAAACTGCTACTGTAAACGAACACTTCAACCTAGAAGAACACAATTAGGTGAGCAAAGTGGTATTTGTGTACTGATCATTACCACCAAGTATCATCATGATTGGGTGAAAAAATATTTGCTGATGTTTCGGAAACTCGTTATTTCTTAGAAGCTTGGGAAACCCTCTCAATGAAAGTGCTTTTCCACAGCCTGTGCCTAGGTCTACTTGAAGAGGGAACAAACCATAGAGACAAAACTGAGATCTCCTTTATTTTGTCAAGTTTCAAAGAGCTACTACAAACCATGTTGGATTTAGAGTTCCAAATTCATCTATCTATATAGGAGAGAACAGAGGGACACGTAAAAATATAAACTGCTACTGTAAACGAACGCTTCAACCTAGAAGAACCAAATTTGGTGAGTCAAGTGGGATTTGTGTACTGATCATTACCACCAGTATCATCTAGATTGGGTGAAAAAATATTTGCTGGTATTTCGGAAACTCGTTATTTCTTAGAAGTTGGCAACCTTTTTCAATGAAAGTGCTTTTCCACAGTTTGAGCCTAGGGCTAGTTGAAGAGGAAACAAACCATAGAGACAAAACTGAGAACTCCTTTATTTTGTCAAGTTTCAAAGAGCTACTACAAACCATGTTGGATTTAGAGTTCCAAATTCATCTATCTATATAGGAGAGAACAGAGGGAAACCTAAAAATAAAAACTGCTCTTGTAAACGAACGCTTCAACCTAGAAGAGCAAAATTTGGTGAGCCAAGTGGGATTTGTGTACTTGTAGATACCACTAAGTATCATCAAGATTGGGTGAAAAAATATTTTCCGGTATTTCGGAAACCCGTAATTTTTTGGGAGCTTGGCAAACCCTTTCAATAAAAGTGCTTTTCCACAGTCTCTGCTTAGTTCTACTTGAAGAGGACAAATCATAGAGACAAAACTGAGAACTCCTTTATATTGTCAAGTTTCAAAGAGCTACTACAAACCATGTTGGATTTAGAGTTCCAAATTCATCTATCTATATAGAAGAGAGCATAGGGACACCTAAAAATATAAACTGCTACTGTAAACGAACGCTTCAACCTAGAACAACAAAATTTGGTGAGCCAAGTGGGATTCGTGTACTTGTCATTACCACCAAGTATCATCAAGATTGGGTGAAAAAATAATTGCTGGTATTTCGGAAACTCGTTATTTCTTAGAAGCCTGGCAACCCCTCTCAATGAAAGTGCTTTTCCACAGTCTCTGCCTAGTGCTACTTGAAGAGGAAACAAAACATAGAGACAAAACTGAGGACTTCTTCATTTTCTCAAGTTTCAAAGAGCTACTAAAATCCATGTTGGATTTGAGTTGCAAATTCATCTATCTATATAAAAAAGAACAGAGTGAAACCTAAAAATAAAAACTGCTACTGTAAACGAACGCTTTAACCTAGAAGAAAAAAATGTGGTGAGCCAAGTGGGATTTGTGTACTGATCATTACCACCACGTATCATCAAGATTGGGTGAAAAAATATTTGCTGGTATTTCGAAAACTCGTTATTTCTTAGAAGGCTGGCAACCCCTCTCAATGAAATTGCTTTTGCACAGTCTGTGCTTAGGGCTACTTGAAGAGGAAACAAAACATAGGACAAAACTGAGAACTCCTTCATTTTGTCAAGTTTCAAAGAGCTACTACAAACCATGTTGGATTTAGAGTTCCAAATTCATCTATCTATATAAAGAGAACAGAGTGCAACCTAAAAATAAAAACTGCTACTGTAAACGAACTCTTCAACCTAGAACAACAAAATTTGGTGAGCCAAGTGGGATTTGTGTACTTGTCATTACCACCAAGTATCATCAAGATTGGGTGAAAAAATAATTGCTGGTATTTCGGAAACTCGTTATTTCTTAGAAGCCTGGCAACCCCTCTCAATGAAAGTGCTTTTCCACAGTCTCTGCCTAGTGCTACTTGAAGAGGAAACAAAACATAGAGACAAAACTGAGAACTTCTTCATTTTGTCAAGTTTCAAAGAGCTACTAAAATCCATGTTGGATTTGAGTTCCAATTTCATCTATCTATATAAAAAAGAACAGAGTGAAACCTAAAAATAAAAACTGCTACTGTAAACGAACGCTTTATCCTAGAAGAAAAAAATGTGGTGAGCCAAGTGGGATTTGTGTACTGATCATTACCACCACGTATCATCAAGATTGGGTGAAAAAATATTTGCTGGTATTTCGAAAACTCGTTATTTCTTAGAAGGCTGGCAACCCCTCTCAATGAAATTGCTTTTGCACAGTCTGTGCTTAGGAATACTTGAAGAGGAAACAAAACATAGGACAAAACTGAGAACTCCTTCATTTTGTCAAGTTT
Source organism: Callospermophilus lateralis (assembly GCF_048772815.1). Taxonomy (NCBI): domain Eukaryota; kingdom Metazoa; phylum Chordata; class Mammalia; order Rodentia; family Sciuridae; genus Callospermophilus; species Callospermophilus lateralis. The sequence continues at coordinate 8,471 of NW_027516525.1, read as the reverse complement.
CAAAGAGCTACTACAAACAATGTTGGATTTAGAGTTCCAAATTCATCTATCTATATAAAGAGAACAGAGTGAAACCTAAAAATAAAAACTGCTACTGTAAACGAACGCATCAACCTCGAAGAACAAAATTTGGTTAGCCAAGTGGGATTTGTGTACTTGTCATTAACACCAAGTATCATCAAGATTGGGTGAAAAAGAGTTTGCTGATATTTCGGAAACTTTTAATTTCTTGGAAGCTTGGCAACCCCTTTCAATGAAAGTGCTGTTCCACAGTCTCTGCTTAGGGATACTTGAGGAGGAAACAAATCATAGAGACAAAACTGAGAACTCCTTTATTTTCTCAAGTTTCAAAGAGCTACTACAAACCATGTTGGATTTAGAGTTCCAAATTCATCTATCTATATAGGAGAGAACAGAGGGACACCTAAAAATATAAACTGCTACTGTAAACGAACGCTTCAACGTAGAAGAACCAAATTTGGTGAGTCAAGTGGAATTTGTGTACTGATCATTACCACCAGTATCATCAAGATTGGGTGGAAAAATATTTGCTGGTATTTTGGAAACTCGTTATTTCTTAGAAGGTTGAAAACAACTGTCAATGAAAGTGCTTTTCCAAAGTCTGTGCCAAGGGGTACTTGAAGAGGAAACAAACCATAGAGACAAAACTGAGATCTCCTTTATTTTGTCACGTTTCAAAGTGCTACTACAAACAATGTTGGATTTAGTGTTTTAAATTCATCTATATACCTAGGAGAGAACAGAGTGAAACCTAAAAATAAAAACAGCTACTGTAAACGAACGCTTCAACCTAGAAGAACAAAATTTGGTGAGCCAAGTGGGATTTGTGTATTTATCATTACCACCAAGTATCATCACGTTTGGGTGAAAAAATATTTGCTGGTATTTCAAAACTCGTAATTTCTTGGAAGCTTGGCAACCCCTTTCAATGAAAGTGCTATTCCACTGTCTCTGCTTAGGGCTACTTGAAGAGGAAACAAACCATAGAGACAAAACTGAGAACATTTTTATTTTTTCAAGATTCAAAGAGCTACTACAAACCATGTTGGATTTAGAGTTCCAAATTCATCTATCTATATAGGAGAGAACAGAGGGAAACCTAAAAATAAAAACTGCTCTGGTAAACGAACGCTTCAACCTAGAAGAGCAAAATTTGGGGAGCCAAGTGGGACTTGCGTATTTGTAATTACCACCAAGTATCATCAAGATTGGGTGAAAAAATATTTGCTAGTATTTCGGAAACCCGTAATTTTTTGGGAGCTTGGCAAACCCTTTCAATGAAAGTGCTTTTTCCCAGTTTCTGCTTAGGGGGCATGAAGAGGAAACAAACCATAGAGACACAACTGAGAACTCCTTTATTTTGTCAAGTTTCAAAGAGCTACTACAAACCATGTTGGATTTAGAGTTCCAATTTCATCTATCTATATGGGAGAGAACAGAGTGAAACCTAAAAATAAAAACTGCCACTGTAAATGAATGCTTCATACTTGAAGAACACAATTTAGTGAGCCAAGTGGCATTTGTGTACTGATCATTACCACCACGGATTATCAAGATTGGTTGAAAAAATATTTGCTGGTATTTCGGAAACTCGTTATTTCTGAGAAGCTTCCCAACTCCTCTCAATGAATGTGCTTTTCCCCAATCTGTGCCTAGGGCTACTTGAAGAGGCAACAAACCATAGAGAAAAAACTGAGAACTTTTTTATTTTGTCAAGTTTCAAAGAGCTACTACAAACCATGTTGGATTTAGAGTTCCAAATTCAGCTATCTATATAGGAGAGAACAGAGAGAAACCTAAAAATAAAAACTGCTACTGTAAATGAACGCTTCAACCTAGAAGGGCAAAATTTGTGAGCCAAGTGGGATTTGTGTACTTGTCATTACCACCAAGTATCATCAAGATTGGGTGAAAAAATATTTGCTGGTATTTCGGAAACCCGTAATTTCTTGGAAGCTTGGCAAACCCTTTCAATGAAAGTGCTTTCCACAGTCTGTGTCTAGGGCTACTTGAAGAGGAAACAAACCATAGAGACAAAACTGAGAACTCCTTTATTTTGTCAAGTTTCAGAGAGCTACTACAAACCATGTTGATTTTAGATTTACAAATTCATCTATCTATATAGGAGAGAACAGAGGGAAACCTAAAAATAAAAACAGCTACTGTAAACGAACGCTTCAACCTAGAAGAACAAAATTTGGTGACCCAAGTGGGATTTGTGTACTTATCATTACCACCAAGTATCATCAAGATTGGGTGAAAAAATATTTGCTGGTATTTCAAAACTCGTAATTTCTTGGAAGCTTGGCAAGCCCTTTCAATGAAAGTGCTTTTCCACAGTCTCTGCTAAGGGCTACTTGAAGAGGAAACAAACCATAGAGACAAAACTGAGAACTCCTTCATTTTGTCAAGTTTCAAAGAGCTACTACAAACCATGTTGGATTTAGAGTTCCGAATTCATCTATCTATATAAAAGAGATCAGAGGGACACCTAAAATTATAAACTGCTACTGTAAACGAACGCGTCAACGTAGAAGAACCAAATTTGGTGAGTCAAGTGGAATTTGTGTACTGATCATTACCACCAGTATCATCAAGATTGGGTGGAAAAATATTTGCTGGTATTTTGGAAACTCGTTATTTCTTAGAAGGTTGAAAACAACTGTCAATGAAAGTGCTTTTCCAAAGTCTGTGCCAAGGGGTACTTGAAGAGGAAACAAACCATAGAGACAAAACTGAGATCTCCTTTATTTTGTGACGTTTCAAAGAGCTACTACAAACCATGTTGGATTTAGTGTTTTAAATTCATCTATATACCTAGGAGAGAACAGAGTGAAACCTAAAAATAAAAACAGATACTGTAAACGAACGCTTCAACCTAGAATAACAAAATTTGGTGAGCCAAGTGGGATTTGTGTACTTATCATTACCACCAAGTATCATCAAGATTGGGTGAAAAAATATTTGCTGGTATTTCCAAACTCGTAATTTCTTGGAAGCTTGGCAACCCCCTTTAATGAAAGTGCTTTTCCACAGTCTCTGCTTAGGGCTACTTGAAGAGGAAACAAACCATAGAGACAAAACTGAGAACATTTTTATTTTGTCAAGTTTCAAAGAGCTACTACAAACCATGTTGGATTTAGAGTTCCAAATTCATCTATCTATATAGGAGAGAACAGAGGGAAACCTAAAAATAAAAACTGCTCTGGTAAACGAACGCTTCAACCTAGAAGAGCAAAATTTGGTGAGCCAAGTGGGATTTGTGTACTTGTCATTACCACCAAGTATCATCAAGATTGGGTGAAAAAATATTTGCTGGTATTTCGGAAACTCGTTATTTCTTAGAAGGCTGGCAACCCCTCTCAATGAAATTGCTTTTGCACAGTCTGTGCTTAGGGCTACTTGAAGAGGAAACAAAACATAGGACAAAACTGAGAACTCCTTCATTTTGTCAAGTTTCAAAGAGCTACTACAAACCATGTTGGATTTAGAGTTCCAAATTCATCTATCTATATAAAGAGAACAGAGTGAAACCTAAAAATAAAAACTGCTACTGTAAACGAACTCTACAACCTAGAACAACAAAATTTGGTGAGCCAAGTGGGATTTGTGTACTTGTCATTACCACCAAGTCTCATCCAGATTGGGTGAAAAAATAATTGCTGGTATTTCGGAAACTCGTTATTTCTTAGAAGCCTGGCAACCCCTCTCAATGAAAGTGCTTTTCCACAGTCTCTGCCTAGTGCTACTTGAAGAGGAAACAAAACATAGAGACAAAACTGAGAACTTCTTCATTTTGTCAAGTTTCAAAGAGCTACTAAAATCCATGTTGGATTTGAGTTCCAATTTCATCTATCTATATAAAAAAGAACAGAGTGAAACCTAAAAATAAAAACTGCAACTGTAAACGAACGCTTTAACCTAGAAGAAAAAAATGTGGTGAGCCAAGTGGGATTTGTGTACTGATCATTACCACCACGTATCATCAAGATTGGGTGAAAAAATATTTGCTGGTATTTCGAAAACTCGTTATTTCTTAGAAGGCTGGCAACCCCTCTCAATGAAATTGCTTTTGCACAGTCTGTGCTTAGGACTACTTGAAGAGGAAACAAAACATAGGACAAAACTGAGAACTCCTTCATTTTGTCAAGTTTCAAAGAGCTACTACGAACAATGTTGGATTTAGAGTTCCAAATTCATCTATCTATATAAAGAGAACAGAGTGAAACCTAAAAATAAAAACTGCTACTGTAAACGAACGCATCAACCTCGAAGAACAAAATTTGGTTAGCCAAGTGGGATTTGTGTACTTGTCATTAACACCAAGTATCATCAAGATTGGGTGAAAAAGAGTTTGCTGATATTTCGGAAACTTTTAATTTCTTGGAAGCTTGGCAACCCCTTTCAATGAAAGTGCTTTTCCACAGTCTCTGCTTAGGGATACTTGAGGAGGAAACAAATCATAGAGACAAAACTGAGAACTCCTTTATTTTCTCAAGTTTCAAAGAGCTACTACAAACCATGTTGGATTTAGAGTTCCAAATTCATCTATCTATATAGGAGAGAACAGAGGGACACCTAAAAATATAAACTGCTACTGTAAACGAACGCTTCAACGTAGAAGAACCAAATTTGGTGAGTCAAGTGGAATTTGTGTACTGATCATTACCACCAGTATCATCAAGATTGGGTGGAAAAATATTTGCTGGTATTTTGGAAACTCGTTATTTCTTAGAAGGTTGAAAACAACTGTCAATGAAAGTGCTTTTCCAAAGTCTGTGCCAAGGGGTACTTGAAGAGGAAACAAACCATAGAGACAAAACTGAGATCTCCTTTATTTTGTCACGTTTCAAAGAGCTACTACAAACAATGTTGGATTTAGTGTTTTAAATTCATCTATATACCTAGGAGAGAACAGAGTGAAACCTAAAAATAAAAACAGCTACTGTAAACGAACGCTTCAACCTTGAAGAACAAAATTTGGTGAGCCAAGTGGGATTTGTGTATTTATCATTACCACCAAGTATCATCACGTTTGGGTGAAAAAATATTTGCTGGTATTTCAAAACTCGTAATTTCTTGGAAGCTTGGCAACCCCTTTCAATGAAAGTGCTATTCCACTGTCTCTGCTTAGGGCTACTTGAAGAGGAAACAAACCATAGAGACAAAACTGAGAACATTTTTATTTTTTCAAGATTCAAAGAGCTACTACAAACCATGTTGGATTTAGAGTTCCAAATTCATCTATCTATATAGGAGAGAACAGAGGGAAACCTAAAAATAAAAACTGCTCTGGTAAACGAACGCTTCAACCTAGAAGAGCAAAATTTGGGGAGCCAAGTGGGACTTGCGTATTTGTAATTACCACCAAGTATCATCAAGATTGGGTGAAAAAATATTTGCTGGTATTTCGGAAACCCGTAATTTTTTGGGAGCTTGGCAAACCCTTTCAATGAAAGTGCTTTTTCCCAGTTTCTGCTTAGGGGGCATGAAGAGGAAACAAACCATAGAGACACAACTGAGAACTCCTTTATTTTGTCAAGTTTCAAAGAGCTACTACAAACCATGTTGGATTTAGAGTTCCAATTTCATCTATCTATATGGGAGAGAACAGAGTGAAATCTAAAAATAAAAACTGCCACTGTAAATGAATGCTTCATACTTGAAGAACACAATTTAGTGAGCCAAGTGGCATTTGTGTACTGATCATTACCACCACGGATCATCAAGATTGGTTGAAAAAATATTTGCTGGTATTTCGGAAACTCGTTATTTCTTAGAAGCTTCCCAACTCCTCTCAATGAATGTGCTTTTCCCCAATCTGTGCCTAGGGCTACTTGAAGAGGCAACAAACCATAGAGAAAAAACTGAGAACTTTTTTATTTTGTCAAGTTTCAAAGAGCTACTACAAACCATGTTGGATTTAGAGTTCCAAATTCAGCTATCTATATAGGAGAGAACAGAGAGAAACCTAAAAATAAAAACTGCTACTGTAAATGAACGCTTCAACCTAGAAGAGCAAAATTTGTGAGCCAAGTGGGATTTGTGTACTTGTCATTACCACCAAGTATCATCAAGATTGGGTGAAAAAATATTTGCTGGTATTTCGGAAACCCGTAATTTCTTGGAAGCTTGACAAACCCTTTCAATGAAAGTGCTTTCCACAGTCTGTGTCTAGGGCTACTTGAAGAGGAAACAAACCATAGAGACAAAACTGAGAACTCCTTTATTTTGTCAAGTTTCAGAGAGCTACTACAAACCATGTTGATTTTAGAGTTACAAATTCATCTATCTATATAGGAGAGAACAGAGGGAAACCTAAAAATAAAAACAGCTACTGTAAACGAACGCTTCAACCTAGAAGAACAAAATTTGGTGACCCAAGTGGGATTTGTGTACTTATCATTACCACCAAGTATCATCAAGATTGGGTGAAAAAATATTTGCTGGTATTTCAAAACTCGTAATTTCTTGGAAGCTTGGCAAGCCCTTTCAATGAAAGTGCTTTTCCACAGTCTCTGCTAAGGGCTACTTGAAGAGGAAACAAACCATAGAGACAAAACTGAGAACTCCTTCATTTTGTCAAGTTTCAAAGAGCTACTACAAACCATGTTGGATTTAGAGTTCCGAATTCATCTATCTATATAAAAGAGAACAGAGGGACACCTAAAAATATAAACTGCTACTGTAAACGAACTCGTAAACGTAGAAGAACCAAATTTGGTGAGTCAAGTGGAATTTGTGTACTGATCATTACCACCATTATCATCAAGATTGGGTGGAAAAATATTTGCTGGTATTTTTGGAAACTCGTTATTTCTTAGAAGGTTGAAAACAACTGTCAATGAAAGTGCTTTTCCAAAGTCTGTGCCAAGGGGTACTTGAAGAGGAAACAAACCATAGAGACAAAACTGAGATCTCCTTTATTTTGTCACGTTTCAAAGAGCTACTACAAACCATGTTGGATTTAGTATTTTAAATTCATCTATATACCTAGGAGAGAACAGAGTAAAACCTAAAAATAAAAACAGCTACTGTAAACGAACGCTTCAACCTAGAATAACAAAATTTGGTGAGCCAAGTGGGATTTGTGTACTTATCATTACCACCAAGTATCATCAAGATTGGGTGAAAAAATATTTGCTGGTATTTCCAAACTCGTAATTTCTTGGAAGCTTGGCAACCCCTTTAATGAAAGTGCTTTTCCACAGTCTCTGCTTAGGGCTACTTGAAGAGGAAACAAACCATAGAGACAAAACTGAGAACATTTTTATTTTGTCAAGTTTCAAAGAGCTACTACAAACCATGTTGGATTTAGAGTTCCAAATTCATCTATCTATATAGGAGAGAAGAGAGGGAAACCTAAAAATAAAAACTGCACTTGTAAACGAACGCTTCAAACTTGAAGAGAAAAATTTGGTGAGCCAAGTGGGATTTGTGTATTTCTAATTACCACCAAGTATCATCAAGATGGGGTGAAAAAATATTTGCCGGTATTTCGGCTACCCGTAATTTTTTAGAGCTTGGCAAACCCTTTCAATGAAAGTGCTTTTCCCCAGTTTCTGCTCAGGGCTACTTGAAGAAGAAACAAATCATAGAGACAAAACTGAGAACTCCTTTACTTTGTCAAGTTTCAAAGAGCTACTACAAACCATGTTGGATTTAGAGTTCCAAATTCATCTATCTATATAGGAGCAAACAGAGGGAAACCTAAAAAGAAAAACTGCTACTGTAAACGAATGCTTCAACCTAGAAGAACAAAATTTGGTGAGCCAAGTGTGATTTGTGTACTGATCATTACCTCCAAGTATCATCAAGATTGGGTGAAAAATATTTGCTGGTATTTCGGAAACTCGTTATTTCTTAGAAGCTTGGCAACCCCTTTCAATGAAAGTGCTGTTCTACAGTTTGTGCCTAGGGCTACTTGGAGAGAAAACAAACCATAGAGACAAAACTGAGAACTCCTTTATTTTGTTAAGTTTCAAAGAGCTACTACAAACCATATTGGATGTAGAGTTCCAAATTCATCTGTCTATATGGGAAAGAACACAGTGAAACCTAAAAATAAAAACTGCTTCTATAAAAGAACGCTTCAACCTAGAAGAACCAATTTTGGTGAGTCAAGTTGAATTTGTGTACTGATCATTACCACCAGTATCATCAAGATTGGGTGAAAAAATATTTGCTGGTATTTTGGAAACTCGTTATTTCTTAGAAGCTTGAAAACAACTCGCAATGAAAGTGCTTTTCCACAGTCTGTGCCTAGGGCTACTTGAAGAGGAAACAAACCATAGAGACAAAACTGAGATCTCCTTTATTTTGTCACGTTTCAAAGACCTACTACAAACGATGTTGGATTTAGTGTTTAAATTCATCTATATATCTAGGAGAGAACAGAGTGAAACCTAAAAATAAAAACAGCTACTGTAAATGAACGCTTCAACCTAGAA
>NW_027516524.1:0-57558 GCF_048772815.1 Callospermophilus lateralis | reverse complement strand
CTTGAAGAGGAAACAATGTATAAAGACAAAACTGAGAACGCCTTTATTTTCTCAAGTTTCAAAGAGCTACTACAAACCATGTTGTATTTAGAGTTCCAAATTCATCTATCTATATAGGAGAGAACAGAGGGACACCTAAAAATATAAACTGCTACTGTAAACGAACGCTTCAACCTAGAAGAACCAATTTTGGTGAGTCAAGTGGGATTTGTGTACTGATCATTACCATCAGTATCATAAAGATTGGGTGAAAAAATATTTGCTGATATTTTGGAAACTCGTTATTTCTTAGAAGCTTGGCAACAACTCTCAATGAAAGTGCTTTTCCACAGTCTGTGCCTAGGTCTACTTGAAGAGGAAACAAACCATAGAGACAAAACTGAGAACTCATTTATTTTGTCAAGTTTCAGAGAAATACTACAAACCATGTTGATTTTAGAGTTCCAAATTCATCTATCTATATAGGAGAGAACAGAGGGAAACCTAAAAATAAAAACTGCCACTGTAAATGAACGCTTCAACCTAGAAGAACAAAATTTGGTGAGCCAAGTGGGATTTGTGTACTTGTCATTACCACCAAGTATCATCAAGATTGGGTGAAAAAATATTTGCTGGTATTTCGGAAACTCGTTAATTCTTAGAAGCTTGGCAACCCTTTCAATGAACGTGTTCTTCCACAGTTTGTGCCTAGGGCTACTGGAATAGGAAACAAACCATAGAGACAAAACTGAGAACTCCTTAATTTTGTCAAGTTTCAAAGAGCTACTACAAACCATTTTGGATTTAGAATTCCAAATTCATCTATCTATATAGGAGAGAACAGAGTGAAACATAAAAATAAAAACTGCTACTGTAAACGAACGCTTCAACCTAGAAGAACAAAATTTGGTGAGCCAAGTGTGATTTGTGTACTTGTCATTACCACCACGTATAATCAAGATTTTGTGAAACAGTATTTGCTGGTATTTCAGAAACTCGTAATTTCTTGGAAGCTTGGCAACTCCTTTCAATGAAAGTGCTTTTCCACAGTCTCTGCTTAGGGCTACTTGAAGAGAAAACAAATCATAGAGACAAAACTGGCAACTACTTTTTTTTGTCAAGTTTCAACGCGCTACTACAAACCATGCTGGATTAAGAGTTCCAATTTCAGCTATCTATATATGAGAGAACAGAGGGAACCTAAAAGTATAAACTGCTACTGTAAAGGAACACTTCAACCTAGAACAACACAATTCGGTGAGCTAATTGGGATTTGTGTTCTGATCATTACCACCACGTATCCTCAAGATTGGGTGAAAAAATATTTGCTGTTATTTTGACAACTCATTATTTCTTAGAAGCTTGGCAACCCCTCTCAATGAAAGTGCTTTTCCACAGTCTGGGCCTAGGGCTACTTGACGAAGAAACAAACCATAGAGACAAAGCTGAGAACTATTTTATTTTTTCAAGTTTCAAAAAGCTACTACAAACCATGTTGGATTTAAAGTTCCAAATTCATCTATCTATATAAGAGAGAACAGAGTGAAACGTAAATATAAAAACTGCTACTGTAGACGAACGATTCAAACTAGAAGAACAAAAATTGGTGAGCCAAGTGGGATTTGTGTACTTGTCATTACCACCAAGTATCATCACGATTGGTTAAAAAATTATTTGCTGGTATTTCGGAAACTCCTTATTTCTTAGAAGCTTGGCAACCCCTTTCAATGAACGTGCTCTTCCACAGTTTCAGCCTAGGGCTACTTGAAGAGGAAACAAATCATAGAGACAAAACTGAGAACTCCTTTATTTGGTCAAGTTTCAAAAAGCTACTACAAACCATATTGGATTTAGAGTTCCAAATTCATCTATCTTTATAGGAGAGAACAGAGTGAAACCTAAAAATAAAAACTGCTACTGTAAACGAACGCTTCAACCTACAAGAGCAAAATTTTGTAGGCCAAGTGGGATTTGTGTACTTGTCATTACCACCAAGTATCATCAAGATAGGGCGAAAAAATATTTGTTGTTATTTCGGAAACTCGTTATTTCTTAGAAGCTTGGCAAACCCTCTCAATGAATGTGCTTTTCCCCAGTCTGTGCCTAGGGCTATTTGAAAAGGAAACAAACCATAGAGATAAAAGTTAGAGCTTTTTTATTTTGTCAAGTTTCAAAGAGCTACTACAAACCATGTTTGATTTAGAGTTCCAAATTCATCTATCTTTATAGGAGAGAACAGAGGGAAACCTAAAAATAAAAACTGCTACTGTAAACGAACGCTTCAACCTAGAAGAGCAAAATTTTGTGAGCCAAGTGGGATTTGTGTACTTGTCATTACCACCAAGTATCATCAAGATTGGGTGAAAAAATATTTGCTGGTATTTCGGAAACCCGTAATTTCTTGGGAGCTTGGCAAACCCTTTCAATGGAAGTGCTTTTCCACAGTCTCTGCTTAGGGCTACTTAAAGAGGAAACAAATCATAGAGACAAAACTGAGAACTCCTTTATTTTTCAAGTTTCAAAGAGCTACTACAAACCATGTTGATTTTGAGTTCCAAATTCAGCTATTTATATAGGAGAGAACAGAGGGAAACCAAAAATATAACTGCTACTGTAAACAAACGCTTCAACCTAGAAGATCAAAATGTGGTGAGCCAAGTGGGATTTGTGTACTTGTCATTCCCACCAAGTATTATCAAGATTGGGTGAAAAAATATTTGCTGGTATATCGGAAACTCGTTATTTCTTAGAAGTCTGGCAACCCCTCCCAATGAAAGTGGTTTTGCACAGTCTGTGCCTAGGACTACTTGAAGAGGAAACAAAACATAGAGACAAAACTGAGAACTCCTTCATTTTGTCAAGTTTCAAAGAGTTACTGCAAAACATGTTGGATTTAGAGTTCTGAATTCATCTATCTATATAAAAGAGAACAGAGTGAAACCAAACAATAAAAACAGCTACTGTAAACGAACGCTTCAACCTAGAAGAACCAAATTTGGTGAGTCAAGTGGGATTTGTGTACTGATCATTACCATCAGTATCATCAAGATTGGGTGAAAAAATATTTGCTGATATTTTGGAACCTCGTTATTTCTTAGAAGCTAGGCAACAACTCTCAATGAAAGTGCTTTTCCACAGTCTGTGCCTAGGTCTACTTGAAGAGGAAACAAACCATAGAGACAAAACTGAGAACTCATTTATTTTGTCAAGTTTCAGAGAAATACTACAAACCATGTTGATTTTAGAGTTCCAAATTCATCTATCTATATAGGAGAGAACAGAGGGAAACCTAAAAATAAAAACTGCCATTGTAAACGAACGCTTCAACCTAGAAGAACAAAATTTGGTGAGCCAAGTGGGATTTGTGTACTTGTCATTACCACCAAGTATCATCAAGATTCGGTGAAAAAATATTTGCTGGTATTTCGGAAACTCGTAATGTCTTGGAAGCCTGGCAACCCCTTTAAATGAAAGTGCTTTTCCACAGTCTCTGCTTAGGGCTACTTGAAGAGGAAACAAATCAAAGAGAAATTGAGAACTCCTTCATTTTGTCAAGTTTCAAAGAGCTGCTACAAACCATGTTGTATTTAGAGTTCCAAATTCATCTATCTATATAGGAGAGAACAGAGGGAGACCTAAAAATATAAACTGCTACTGTAAACGAATGCTTCAACCTAGAAGAGCAAAATTTGGTGAGCCAAGTGGGATTTGTGTATTTGTAATTATCACCAAGTATCATCAAGATTGGGTGAAAAAATATTTGCTGGTATTTCAGAAACCCGTAATTTTTGGGAGCTTGGCAAACCCTTTCAATGAAAGTGCTTTTCCCATGTTTCTCCTTAGGGCTACTTGAAGAGGAAACAAATTATAGAGACAAAACTGAGAACTCCTTTATTTTGTCAAGTTTTCAAAGAGCTACTACAAACCATGTTGGATTTAGAGTTCCAAATTCATCTATCTATAAAGGAGAGAACAGAGGGGAAACCTAAAAATAAAAACTGCTACTGTAAACGAACGCTTCAACCTAGAAGAACAAAATTTGGTGAGCCAAGTGGGATTTGTGTACTGATCATTACCACCAAGTATCATCAAGATTGGGTGAAAAAATATTTGCTGGTATTTCGGAAACTCGTTATTTCTTAGAAGCTTGGCAACCCCTTTCAATGAAAGCGCTGTTCTACACTTTGTGCCTAGGGCTACTTGAAGAGGAAACAAACCATAGAGACAAAACTGAGAACTCCTTTATTTGGTCAAGTTTCAAAAAGCTACTACAAACCATATTGGATTTAGAGTTCCTAATTCATCTATCTATATGGGAGAGAACAGAGTGAAACCTAAAAATAAAAACTGCTACTGTAAACAAACGCTTCAAAATAGAAGAACACAATTTGCTGAGCCAAGTGGCATTTGTGTACTGATCATTACCACCGCGTATCATCAATATTGGGTGAAAAAATATATGCTGGTATTTCGGAAACTCGTTATTTCTTAGAAGCTTGGGCAAACCCTCTCAATGAATGTGCTTTTCCCCAGTCTGTGCCTAGGGCTATTTGAAAAGGAAACAAACCATAGAGACAAAAGTTAGAGCTTTTTTATTTTGTCAAGTTTCAAAGAGCTACTACAAACCATGTTTGATTTAGAGTTCCAAATTCATCTATCTTTATAGGAGAGAACAGAGGGAAACCTAAAAATAAAAACTGCTACTGTAAACAAACGCTTCAACCTAGAAGAACAAAATGTGGTGAGCCAAGTGGGATTTGTGTACTTGTCATTCCCACCAAGTATCATAAAGTTTGGGTGAAAAAATATTTGCTGGTATATCGGAAACTCGTTATTTCTTAGAAGCCTGGCAACCCCTCCCAATGAAAGTGGTTTTGCACAGTCTGTGCCTAGGACTACTTGAAGAGGAAACAAAACATAGAGACAAAACTGAGAACTCCTTCATTTTGTCAAGTTTCAAAGAGTTACTACAAAACATGTTGGATTTAGAGTTCTGAATTCATCTATCTATATAAAAGAGAACAGAGTGAAACCAAAAAATAAAACAGCTACTGTAAACGAACGCTTCAACCTAGAAGAACAAAATTTGGTGAGCCTAGTGGCATTTGTGTACTGATCATTACCACCACGTATCATCAAGATTGGGTGAAAAAATATTTGCTGGTATTTCGGAAACTCGTTATTTCTTAGAAGCTTGGGAAACCCTATAATGAAAGTGCTTTTCCACAGTCTGTGCCTACGGCTACTTGAAGAGAAAACAAACAACAGAGACAAAACTGAGGTCTCCTTTATTGTATGAAGTTTCAAAGAGCTACTACAAACCATGTTGGATTTAGAGTTTCCAAATTTATCTATCTATATAGGAGAGAACAGAGGGAAACCTAAAATATATACTGCTCTTGTAAACGAACGCTTCAACCTAGAAGAGCAAAATTTGGTGAGCCAAGTGGGATTTGTGTGTTTGTAATTACCACCAAGTATCATCAAGATTGTGTGAAAAAATATTTGCTGGTATTTCGGAAACCCGTAATTTTTTGGGAGCTTGGCAAACCCTTTCAATGGAAGTGCTTTTCCACAGTCTCTGCTTAGGGCTACTTAAAGAGGAAACAAATCATAGAGACAAAACTGAGAACTCCTTTATTTTTCAAGTTTCAAAGAGCTACTACAAACCATGTTGATTTTGAGTTCCAAATTCAGCTATTTATATAGGAGAGAACAGAGGGAAACCAAAAATATAAACTGCTACTGTAAACAAACGCTTCAACCTAGAAGATCAAAATGTGTTGAGCCAAGTGGGATTTGTGTACTTGTCATTCCCACCAAGTATCATCAAGATTGGGTGAAAAAATATTTGCTGGTATATCGGAAACTCGTTATTTCTTAGAAGCCTGGCAACCCCTCCCAATGAAAGTGGTTTTGCACAGTCTGTGCCTAGGACTACTTGAAGAGGAAACAAAACATAGAGACAAAACTGAGAACTCCTTCATTTTGTCAAGTTTCAAAGAGTTACTGCAAAACATGTTGGATTTAGAGTTCTGAATTCATCTATCTATATAAAAGAGAACAGAGTGAAACCAAACAATAAAAACAGCTACTGTAAACGAACGCTTCAACCTAGAAGAACCAAATTTGGTGAGTCAAGTGGGATTTGTGTACTGATCATTACCATCAGTATCATCAAGATTGGGTGAAAAAATATTTGCTGATATTTTGGAACCTCGTTATTTCTTAGAAGCTAGGCAACAACTCTCAATGAAAGTGCTTTTCCACAGTCTGTGCCTAGGTCTACTTGAAGAGGAAACAAACCATAGAGACAAAACTGAGAACTCATTTATTTTGTCAAGTTTCAGAGAAATACTACAAACCATGTTGATTTTAGAGTTCCAAATTCATCTATCTATATAGGAGAGAACAGAGGGAAACCTAAAAATAAAAACTGCCATTGTAAACGAACGCTTCAACCTAGAAGAACAAAATTTGGTGAGCCAAGTGGGATTTGTGTACTTGTCATTACCACCAAGTATCATCAAGATTCGGTGAAAAAATATTTGCTGGTATTTCGGAAACTCGTAATGTCTTGGAAGCCTGGCAACCCCTTTAAATGAAAGTGCTTTTCCACAGTCTCTGCTTAGGGCTACTTGAAGAGGAAACAAATCAAAGAGATAAAATTGAGAACTCCTTCATTTTGTCAAGTTTCAAAGAGCTGCTACAAACCATGTTGTATTTAGAGTTCCAAATTCATCTATCTATATAGGAGAGAACAGAGGGAGACCTAAAAATATAAACTGCTACTGTAAACGAATGCTTCAACCTAGAAGAGCAAAATTTGGTGAGCCAAGTGGGATTTGTGTATTTGTAATTACCACCAAGTATCATCAAGATTGGGTGAAAAAATATTTGCTGGTATTTCAGAAACCCGTAATTTTTTGGGAGCTTGGCAAACCCTTTCAATGAAAGTGCTTTTCCCATGTTTCTCCTTAGGGCTACTTGAAGAGGAAACAAATTATAGAGACAAAACTGAGAACTCCTTTATTTTGTCAAGTTTCAAAGAGCTACTACAAACCATGTTGGATTTAGAGTTCCAAATTCATCTATCTATATAGGAGAGAACAGAGGGAAACCTAAAAATAAAAACTGCTACTGTAAACGAACGCTTCAACCTAGAAGAACAAAATTTGGTGAGCCAAGTGGGATTTGTGTACTGATCATTACCACCAAGTATCATCAAGATTGGGTGAAAAAATATTTGCTGGTATTTCAGAAACTCGTTATTTCTTAGAAGCTTGGCAACCCCTTTCAATGAAAGCGCTGTTCTACACTTTGTGCTAGGGCTACTTGAAGAGGAAACAAACCATAGAGACAAAACTGAGAACTCCTTTATTTGGTCAAGTTTCAAAAAGCTACTACAAACCATATTGGATTTAGAGTTCCTAATTCATCTATCTATATGGGAGAGAACAGAGTGAAACCTAAAAATAAAAACTGCTACTGTAAACAAACGCTTCAAAATAGAAGAACACAATTTGCTGAGCCAAGTGGCATTTGTGTACTGATCATTACCACCGCGTATCATCAATATTGGGTGAAAAAATATATGCTGGTATTTCGGAAACTCGTTATTTCTTAGAAGCTTGGCAAACCCTCTCAATGAATGTGCTTTTCCCCAGTCTGTGCCTAGGGCTATTTGAAAAGGAAACAAACCATAGAGACAAAAGTTAGAGCTTTTTTATTTTGTCAAGTTTCAAAGAGCTACTACAAACCATGTTTGATTTAGAGTTCCAAATTCATCTATCTTTATAGGAGAGAACAGAGGGAAACCTAAAAATAAAAACTGCTACTGTAAACAAACGCTTCAACCTAGAAGAACAAAATGTGGTGAGCCAAGTGGGATTTGTGTACTTGTCATTCCCACCAAGTATCATAAAGATTGGGTGAAAAAATATTTGCTGGTATATCGGAAACTCGTTATTTCTTAGAAGCCTGGCAACCCCTCCCAATGAAAGTGGTTTTGCACAGTCTGTGCCTAGGACTACTTGAAGAGGAAACAAAACATAGAGACAAAACTGAGAACTCCTTCATTTTGTCAAGTTTCAAAGAGTTACTACAAAACATGTTGGATTTAGAGTTCTGAATTCATCTATCTATATAAAAGAGAACAGAGTGAAACCAAAAAATAAAAACAGCTACTGTAAACGAACGCTTCAACCTAGAAGAACAAAATTTGGTGAGCCTAGTGGCATTTGTGTACTGATCATTACCACCACGTATCATCAAGATTGGGTGAAAAAATATTTGCTGGTATTTCGGAAACTCGTTATTTCTTAGAAGCTTGGGAAACCCTATAATGAAAGTGCTTTTCCACAGTCTGTGCCTACGGCTACTTGAAGAGAAAACAAACAACAGAGACAAAACTGAGGTCTCCTTTATTGTATGAAGTTTCAAAGAGCTACTACAAACCATGTTGGATTTAGAGTTCCAAATTTATCTATCTATATAGGAGAGAACAGAGGGAAACCTAAAAATATATACTGCTCTTGTAAACGAACGCTTCAACCTAGAAGAGCAAAATTTGGTGAGCCAAGTGGGATTTGTGTGTTTGTAATTACCACCAAGTATCATCAAGATTGTGTGAAAAAATATTTGCTGGTATTTCGGAAACCCGTAATTTTTTGGGAGCTTGGCAAACCCTGTCAATGAAAGTGCTTTTCCCCAGTATCTCCTTAGGGCTACTTGAAGAGGAAACATATCATAGAGAAAAAACTGAGAACTCCTTTATTTTGTCATGTTTCAAAGAGCTACTATAAACCATGTTTAATTTAGAGTTCCAAATTCATCTATCTATATAGGAGAGAACAGAGGGAAACCTAAAAATAAAAACTGCTACTGTAAACGAACGCTTCAACCTAGAAGAATAAAATTTAGTGAGCAAATTGGGATTTGTGTACTGATCATTACCACCAAGTATCATCAAGATTGGGTGAAAAAATATTTGCTGGTATTTCGGAAACTCGTTATTACTTAGAAGCTTGGCAATCCCTTTCAAAGAAAGTGCTGTTCTACACTTTGTGCCTAGGGCTACTTGAAGAGGAAACAAACCATAGAGACAAAACTGAGAACTCCTTTATTTTGTTAAGTTTCAAAGAGCTACTACAAACCATATTGGATTTAGAGTTCCAAATTCATCTATCTATATGGGAGAGAACAGAGTGAATACTAAAAATAAAAATTGCTACTGTAAATGAACGTTTCAACGTAGAAGAACACAATTTGGAGAGCCAAGTGGCATTTGTGTACTGATCATTACCACCACGTATCATCAAGATTGGGTGAAAAAATATTTGCTGGTATTTCGGAAACTCGTTATTTCTTAGAAGCTTGGCAACCCCTCTCAATGAATGTGCTTTTCCCCAGTCTGTGCCTAGGGCTATTTGAAGAGGAAACAAACCATAGAGACAAAACTGACAACTTTTTTATTTTGTCAAGTTTCAAAGAGCTACTACAAACCATGTTGAATTTAGAGTTCCAAATTCATCTATCTATATAGGAGAGAACTGAGGGAAACCTAAAAATAAAAACTGCTACTGTTAATGAACGCTTCAACGTAGAAGAACAAAATTTGGGAGCCTAGTGGCATTTGTGTACTGATCATTACCACCACGTATCATCAAGATTGGGTGAAAAAATATTTGCTGGTATTTCGGAAACTCGTTATTTCTTAGAAGTATTGAAACCCTATAATGAAAGTGCTTTTCCACAGTGTGTGCCAAGGGCTACTTGAAGAGGAAACACACAACAGAGACAAAACTGAGGTCTCCTTTATTTTATGAAGTTTCAAAGAGGTACTACAAACCATGTTGGACTTAGAGTTCCAAATTCATCTATCTATATAGGAGAGAACTGAGTGAAACCTAAAAATAAAAACTGCTACTGTAAACGAACCCTTCAACCTCGAAGAACAAAATTTGGTGAGCCAAGTTAAATTTGTGTACTTGTCATTGACACCAAGTATCATCAAGATTGGGTGAAAAACTGTTTGCTGGTATTTCGGAAACTCGTAATTTCATGGAAGCTTGGCAACCCCTTTCAATGAAAGTGCTTTTCCACAGTCTCTGCTTAGGGATACTTGAGGAGGAAACAAATCATAGAGACAAAACTGAGAACTCCTTTATTTTGTCAAGTTTCAAAGAGCTACTACAAACCATGTTGCATTTAGAGTTCCAGATTCATCTATCTATATAGAAGAGAACAGAGGGACACCTAAAAATATAAACTGCTACTGTAAACGAACGCTTCAATTTAGACGAACCAAATTTGGTGAGTCAAGTGGAATTTGTGTACTGATCATTACCACCAGTATCATCAAGATTGGGTGAAAAATATTTGCTGGTATTTTGGAAACTCATTATTTCTTAGAAGCTTGGAAACAACTCTCAATGAAAGTACTTTTCCACAGTCCCTGCTTAGGGCTACTTGAAGAGGAAACAAGTCATAGAGAAAAAACTGAGAACTCCTTTATTTTGTCAAGTTTCAAATAGCTACTACAAACCATGTTGGATTTAGAGTTCCAAATTCAGCTATCTATATAGGAGAGAATAGAAGGAAATCTAAAAATGTAAACTGCTACTGTGAACGAACACGTCAACCTAGAAGAACAAAATTTGGTGAGCCAAGTGGCATTTGTGTACTTGTCATTACCACCAAGTATCATCAAGATTTTGTGAAAAAATATTTGCTGGTATTTCGGAAACTCGTTATTTCTTAGAAGCTTGGCAACCCCTCCCAATGAATGTGCTTTTCCTCAGTCTGTGCCTAGGGCTATTTGAAGAGGAAACAAACCATAGAGACAAAACTGAGAACTTTTTTATTTTGTCAAGTTTCAAAGAGCTACTACAAACCGTGTTGGATTTAGAGTTCCAAATTCATCTATCTATATAGGAGAGAACAGAAGGAAACCTAAAAATAAAAACTGCTACTGTAAACGAATGCTTCAACCTAGAAGAGCAAAATTTGGTGAGCCAAGTGGGATTTGTATACTTGTCTTTACCACCAAGTAACATCAAGATTGGGTGAAAAAATATTTGCTGGTATTTCGGAAACCAGTAATTTTTTGGGAGCTTGGCAAACCCTTTCAATGAAAGTGCTTTTCCACAGTCTCTGCTAAGGGCTACTTGAAGAGGAAACAAACCACAGAGACAAAACTGAGAACTCGTTTATTTTGTCAAGTTTCAAAGAGCTACAACAAACCATGTTTGATTTAGAGTTCCAAATTCATCTATCTATATGAGAGAGAACAGAGTGAAACCTAAAAATAAAAACTGCTACTGTAAAACACCGCTTCAACCAAGAAGAACACAATTTGGTGAGCCAAGTGGCATTTGTGTACTGATCATTACCACCACGTATCATCAAGATTGGGTGAAAAAATATTTGCTGGTATTTCGGAAACTCGTTATTTCTTAGAAGCTTGGCAACCCCTCTCAGTGGATGTGCTTTTCCCCAGTCTGTACCTAGGGCTATTTGAAGAGGAAACAAACCATAGAGACAAAACTGAGAACTTTATTATTTTGTCAAGTTTCAAAGAGCTACTACAAACCATGTTGGATTTAGAGTTCCATTCATCTATCTATATAGGAGAGTACAGAGGGAAACCAAAAATAAAAACTGCTACTGTAAACGAACGCTTCAACCTAGAAGATCAGAATTTCGTTAGCCAAGTGGGAATTGTGTACTTCTCATTACCACCAAGTATCATCAAGATTGGGTGAAAAAATATATGCTGGTATTTCAGAAACCCATAATTTCTTGGGAGCTTGGCAAACCCTTTCAATGAAAGTGCTTTTCCACAGTCTGTGCCTAGGGCTACTTGAAGAGGAAACAAAACAAGGAGACAAAACTGATAACTCCTTCATTTTGTCAAGTTTCAAAGAGCTACGACAAACCATGTTGGATTTAGAGTTCCAAATTCATCTATCTATATAAAAGAGAACAGAGTGAAACCTAAAAATAAAACTGCTATTGTACACGAACGCTTCAACCTAGAAGAACAAAATTTGGTGAGCCACGTGGGAATTGTGTACTTGTAATTACCACCACGGATCATCAAGATTGGGTGAAAAAATATTTGCTAGTATTTCGGAAACTCTTTATTTCTTGGAAGCTTGGCAACCACTTTCAATGAAAGTGCTTTTCCACCGTCTATGCCTAGGGCTACTTGAAGAGGAAACAAACCATAGAGACAAAACTGAGAACTCCTTTAATTTGTCAAATTTCAAAGAGCTACTACAAACCATGTTGGATTTAGAGTTCCAAATTCATCTATCTATATGGGAGAGAACAGAGTGAAACCTAAAAATAAAAACTGCTACTGCAAATGAACGCTTCAACCTAGTAGAACACAATTTGTGAGCCAAGTTGGACTTGTGTAGTGATCATTACCACAACGTATCATCAAGGCAGGGTGAAAAAATATTTGCTGGTATTTCTAAAACTCGTTATTTCTTAGAAGCTTGGCAACTCCTTTCAATGAAAGTACTTTTCTACAGTTTGTGCCTAGGGCTACATGAAGAGGAAACAAACCATAGAGACAATACTGAGAACACTTTTATTTTGTCAAGTTTCAAAGAGCTGCTACAAACCATATTGGATTTAAAGTTCCAAATTCATCTATCTATATAGGAGAGAAGTGAGTGAAACCTAAAAATAAAAACTGCTACAGTAAACGAACGCTTCAACCTCGAAGAACAAAATTTGGTGAGCCAAGTGGGATATGTGTACTTGTCATTAACACCAAGTATCATCAAGATTGGGTGAAAAACTGTTTGCTGGTATTTCGGAAACTCGTAATTTCTTGAAAGCTTGGCAACCCCTTTCAATGAAAGTGCTTTTCCACAGTCTCTGCTTAGGGATAATTTAGGAGGAAACAAATCATAGAGACAAAACTGAGAACGCCTTTATTTTGTCAAGTTTCAAAGAGCTACTACAAACCATGTTGGATTTAGAGTTCCGAATTCATCTACCTATATAAAAGAGAACAGAGTGAAACCAAAAAATAAAAACAGCTACTGTAAACGAACGCTTCAACCTAGAAGAACAAAATTTGGTGAGCCAAGTGGCATTTGTGTACTGATCATTACCAAAACGTATCATCAAGATTGGGTGAAAAAATATTTGCTGGTATTTTGGAAACTCGTTATTCCTTAGAAGCTTGGGAAACCCTCTCAATGAAAGTGCTTGTCCACAGTCTGTGCCTAGGGCTACTTGAAGAGGAAACAAATCATAGAGACAAAACTGAGGACTCCTTTATTTTATGAAGTTTCAAAGAGGTACTACAAGCCATGTTGGATTTAGAGTTCCAAATTCATCTATCTATTTAGGAGAGAACTGAGTGAAACCTAAAAATAAAAACTGCTACTGTAAATGAACGCGTCAACCTCAAAGAACAAAATTTGGTGAGCCAAGTGGGATTTGTTTACTTGTCATTAACACCAAGTATCATCCAGATAGGGTGAAAAACTGTTTGCTGGTATTTCGGAAACTCGTAATTTCTTGGAAGCTTGGCAACCCCTTTTAATGAAAGTGCTTTTCCAGAGTCTCTGCTTAGGGATACTTGAGGAGGAAGCAAATCATAGAGACAAAACTGAGAACTCCTTTATTATGTCAAGTTTCAAAGAGCTACTACAAACCATGTTGGATTTAGAGTTCCAAATTCATCTATCTATATAGGAGAGAACAGAGGAACACTTAAAAATATAAACTGCTACTGTAAACGAACGCTTCAACCTAGAAGAACCAAATTTTGAGTCAAGTGGGATTTGTGTACTGATCATTACCACCAGTATCATCAAGATATTGTGAAAAAATATTTGCTGGTATTTTGGAAACTCGTTATTTCTTAGAAGTTTGGCAACAACTCTCAATGAAAGTGCTTTTCCACAGTCTGTGCCTAGGGCTACTTGAAGAGGAAACAAACCATACAGACAAAACTGAGAACTTTTTTATTTTGTCAAGTTTCAAGGAGCTACTCAAACCATGTTGGATTTAGTGTTTTATATTCATCTATCTATATAGGAGAGAACAGAGTGAAACCAAAAAATAAAAACAGCTACTGTAAACGAACACTTCAACCTAGAAGAACAAAATTTGGTGAGCCAAGTGGGATTTGTGTACTTATCATTACCACCAAGTATCATCAAGATTGGGGGAAAAAATATTTGCTGGTATTTCGAAACTCGTAATTTCTTGGAAGCTTGGCAACCCCTTTCGATGAAAGTGCTATTCCACAGTCTCTGCTTAGGGCTACTTGAAGAGGAAACAAACCATAGAGACAAAACTGAGAACATTTTTATTTCGTCAAGTTTCAAAAAGCTACTACAAACCATGTTGGATTTAGAGTTCCAAATTCATCTATCTATATAGGAGAAAACAGAGGGAAACCTAAAAATAAAAACTGCTCTTGTAAACGAACGCTTCAACCTAGAAGAGCAAAATTTGGGGATCCAAATGGGACTTGTGTATTTGTAATTACCACCAAGTATCATCAAGATTGGGTGAAAAAATATTTGCTGGTATTTCGGAAACCCGTAATTTTTTGGGAGCTTGGCAACCCTGTCAATGAAAGTGCTTTTCCCCAGTTTCTGCTTAGGGGGCATGAAGAGGAAACAAACCATAGAGACACAACTGAGAACTCCTTTATTTTGTCAAGTTTCAAAGAGCTACCACAAACCATGTTGGATTTAGAGTTCCAATTTCATCTATCTATATGGGACAGAACAGAGTGAAACCTAGAAATAAAAACTGCTACTGTAAATGAATGCTTCATACTTGAAGAACACAATTTAGTGAGCCAAGTGGCATTTGTGTATTGATCATTACCACCACGGATCATCAAGATTGGGTGAAAAAATATTTGCTGGTATATCGGAAACTCGTTATTTCTTAGAAGCCTGGCAACCCCTCCCAATGAAAATGCTTTTGCACAGTCTGTGCCTAGGACTACTTGAAGAGGAAACAAAACATAGAGACAAAACTGAGAACTCCTTCATTTTGTCAAGTTTCAAAGAGTTACTACAAAACATGTTGGATTTAGTGTTCTGAATTCATCTATCTATATAAAAGAGAAAAGAGTGAAACAAAAAATAAAAACAGCTACTGTAAACGAACGCTTCAACCTAGAAGAACAAAATTTGGTGAGCCTAGTGGCATTTGTGTACTGATCATTACCACCACGTATCATCAAGATTGGGTGAAAAAATATTTGCTGGTATTTCGGAAACTCATTATTTCTTAGAAGCTTCGGAAACCCTATAATGAAAGTGCTTTTCCACAGTCTGTGCCTATTGCTACTTGAATAGAAAACAAACAACAGAGACAAATCTGAGGTCTCCTTTATTTTATGAAGTTTCAAAGAGGTACTACAAACCATGTTGGATTTAGAGTTCCAAATTCATCTATCTATATAGGAGAGAACTGAGTGAAACCTAAAAATAAAAACTGCTACTGTAAACGAATGCTTCAACCTCGAAGAACAAAATTTGGTGAGCCAAGTGGGATTTGTGTCCGTGTCATTAACACCAAGTATCATCAAGATTGGGTGAAAAACTGTTTGCTGGTATTTCGGAAACTCATAATTTCTTGGAAGCTTGGCAACCCCTTTCAATGAAAGTGCTTTTCCACAGTCTCTGCTTAGGGATACTGGAGGAAAAAAATCATAGAGACAAAACTGAGAACTCCTTTATTTTCTCAAGTTTCAAAGAGCTACTACAAACCATGTTGGATTTAGAGTTCCAAATTAATCTATCTATATAGGAGAGAACAGAGGGACACCTAAAAATATAAACTGCTACTGTAAATGAATGCTTCATACTTGAAGAACAAAATTTGGTGAGCCAAGTGGGATTTGTGTCCGTGTCATTAACACCAAGTATCATCAAGATTGGGTGAAAAAATATTTGCTGGTATTTATAAACTCGTAGTTTCTTGGAAGCTTGGCAACCCCTTTCAATAAAAGTGCTTTTCCACAGTCTCTGCTTAGGGCTACTTGAAGAGGAAACAAACCATAGAGACAAAACTGAGAACATGTTTATTTTGTCAAGTTTCAAAGAGCTATTACAAACCATGTTGGATTTAGACTTCCAAATTCATCTATCTATATAGGAGAGAACAGAGGGAAACCTAAAAATATAAACTGCTCTTGTAAACGAACGCTTGAACCTAGAAGAGCAAAATTTGGTGAGCCAAGTGGGATTTGTGTGTTTGTAATTACCACCAAGTATCATCAAGATTGGGTGAAAAAATATTTGCTGGTATTTCGGAAACTCGTTATTTCTTAGAAGCTTGGCAACCCCTTTCAATGAAAGTGCTGTTCTACACTTTGTGCCTAGGGCTACTTGAAGAGGAAACAAACCATAGAGACAAAACTGAGAACTCCTTTATTTTGTCAAGTTTCAAAAAGCTACTACAAACCATATTGGATTTAGAGTTCCAAATTCATCTATCTATATGGGAGAGAACAGAGTGAAACCTAAAATAAAAACTGCTACTGTAAATGAACGCTTCAACCTAGAAGAACAAAATTTGGGAGCCTAGTGGCATTTGTGTACTGATCATTACCACCACGTATCATCAAGATTGGGTGAAAAAATATTTGCTGGTATTTCGGAAACTCGTTATTTCTTAGAAGCTTGGGAAACCCTCTCAATGAAAGTGCTTTTCCACACTCTGTACCTAGGGCTACTTGAAGAGGAAACAAACCATAAAGACAAAACTGAGATCTCCTTTATTTTGTCTAGTTTCAAAGAGCTACTACAAACCATGTGGGATTTAGAGTTCCAAATTCAATTATCAACATAAGAGAGAACAGAGTAAAACCTAAATATAAAAACTACTACTGTAGACGAACACTTAAACCTAGAAGAACACAATTTGGTGAGCCAAGTGGTATTTTTGTACTGATCATTACCCCCAAGTATCATCAAGATTGGGTGAAAAAATATTTGCTGGTATTTCGGAAACTCGTTATTTCTTAGAAGTTTGGCAAACCCTCTCAATGCAAGTGCTTTTCCCCAGTCTGTGCCTAGGGCTACTTTAAGAGGAAACAAACCATAGAGACAAAAGTGAGAACTCGTTTATTTTGTCAAGTTTCAAAGAGCTACTACAAACCATGTTGGATTTAGAGTTTCAAATTCATCTATCTATATATTAGAGAACAAAGTGAAACCTAAAAATAAAAACT
This sequence comes from Callospermophilus lateralis, assembly GCF_048772815.1. Classification (NCBI taxonomy): domain Eukaryota; kingdom Metazoa; phylum Chordata; class Mammalia; order Rodentia; family Sciuridae; genus Callospermophilus; species Callospermophilus lateralis. Next base: position 40,349 of record NW_027516524.1, on the reverse strand, counting down.
TCTACTGTAAACGAACGCTTTAACCTAGAAGAACAAAATTTGGTAAGCCAAGCGGGATTTGTGTACTTGTCATTACCACCCGGTATCGTCAAGATTGAGTGAAAAAATATTTGCTGGTATTTCGTAAACTCATAATTTCTTGGAAGCATGGCAGCTCCTTTCAATGAAAGGGCTTTTCCACAGTATCTCCTTAGGGCTACTTGAAGAGGAAACAAATCATAGAGACAAAACTGAGAACTACTTTTTTTGTCAAGTTTCAAAGAGCTACTACAAACCATGTTGGATTTAGAGTTCCAAATTCATCTATCTATATAGAAGAGAACAGAGTGAAAATTAAATATAAAAACTGCTACTGTCGACGAATGCTTCAACATAGAAGAACAAAATTTGGTGAGTCAAGTGGGATTATTGTACTGATCAATACCACCAAGTATCATCAAATTGGGTGAAAAAATATTTGCTGGTATTTCGGAAACTCGTAATTTCATGGAAGTTTGGCAACCCCTTTCAATGAAAATGCTTTTCCACAGTCTCTGCTTAGGGATACTTGAGGAGGAACAAATCATAGAGACAAAACTGAGAACTCCTTTATTTTGTCAAGTTTCAAAGAGCTACTACAAACCATGTTGCATTTAGAGTTCCAAATTTATCTATCTATACAGAAGAGAACAGAGTGAAACCAAAAAATAAAAACAGCTACTGTAAACGAACGCTTCAACCTAGAAGAACAAAATTTGGTGAGCCAAGTGGCACTTGTGTACTGATCATTACCAAAACGCATCATCAAGATTGGGTAAAAAAATATTTGCTGGTATTTTGGAAACTCGTTATTCCTTAGAAGCCTGGGAAACCCTCTCAATGAAAGTGCTTTTCCATAGTCTGTGCCTAGGGCTACTTGAAGAGGAAACTAATCATAGAGACAAAACTGAGGTCTCCTTTATTTTATGAAGTTTCAAAGAGGTACTACAAACCATGTTGGATTTAGAGTTCCTAATTCATCTATCTATATAGGAGAGAACTGAGTGAAACCTAAAAATAAAAACTGCTACTGTAAACGAACGCTTCAACCTCGAAGAACAAAATTTGGTGAGTCAAGTGGGATTTGTGTACTTGTCATTAACACCAAGTATCATCAAGATTGGGTGAAAAACTGTCTGCTGATATTTCGGAAACTTGTAATTTCTTGGAAGTTTGGCAACCCCTTTCAATGAAAGTGCTTTTCCACAGTCTCTGCTTAGGGATACTTGAGGAGGAAACAAATCATAGAGACAAATCTGAGAACTCCTTTTTTTGTCAAGTTTCAAAGAGATACTACAAACCATGTTGGATTTGGAGTTCCAAATTCATCTATCTATATAGGAGAGAACAGAGTGAAACCAAAAATAAAAACTGCTACTGGAAACGAACGCTTCAACCTAGAAGAACAGAATTTGGTGAGCCATGTGGGATTTGTGTACTTGTCATTACCACCACGTATGATCAAGATTGGGTAAAAAAATATTTGCTGGTATTTCGGAAACTAGTAATTTTTTGGAAGCTTGGCAACCCCTTTCAATGAAAGTGGTTTTCCACAGTCTCTGCTTAGGGCTACTTGAACAGGAAACGAACCATAGAGATAAAACTGAGAACTTCTTTATTTTGTCAAGTTTCAAAGAGCTACTACAAACCATGTTGGATTTAGAGTTTCAAATTCATCTATCTATATAAGAGAGAACAGAGGGAAACCTAAAAATAAAACTGCTACTGTAAAAGAACGCTTCAACCTAGAAGAACAAAATTGGTCAGTCAAGTGGGATTTGTAAACAGATCATTACCACCAAGTATCATCAAGATTGGGTGAAAAAATATTTGCTGGTATTTCGGAAACTCGTTATTTCTTGGAAGCTTGGCAACCTCTCTGAATGAAAGTGCTATTCCACAGTCTGTGCCTAGGGCTACTTGAAGAGGAAACAAACCATAGAGACAAAACTGAGAACTACTTTATTTTGTCAAGTTTCAAAGAGCTACTACAAACCATGTTGGATTTAGTGTTCCAAATTCTTCTATCTATATAGGAGAGAACAGAGTGAAACCAAAAATAAAAACTGCAACTGTAAACGTACGTTTCCACCTAGAAGAACAAAATTTGGTGAGAAAAGTGGGATTTGTGTACTTGTCATTACCACCACGTATCATCCAGATTGGGTGAAAAAATATTTGCTGGTATTTCGGAAACTCTTTATTTCTTGGAAGCTTGGCAACCCCTGTCAATGAAGGTGCTTTTCCAATGCCTCTGCTTAGGGCTACTTGAAGAGGAAACAAATAATAGAGACAAAACTGAGAACTCCTTTATTTTGTCAAGTTTCAAAGAGCTACTACAAACCATTTTGGATTTAGTGTTCCAAATTCATCTCTCTATATAGGAGAGAACCGAGTGAAAACCAAAAATAAAAACTGCAACTGTAAACGAACGCTTCAACCTAGAAGAACCAAATTTGGTGAGTCAAGTGGGATTTGTGCACCGATCATTACCACCAAGTATCATCAAGATTGGGTGAAAAAATATTTGCTGGCATTTCGGAAACTCGTTAATTCTGGAAGCTTGTCCACCCCTTTGAATGAAAGTGCTTTTCCACAGTCTCTGCTTAGGGCTACTTGAAGAAAAAACAAAACCATAGAGACAAAACTGAGAACTACTTTTTTTTTGTCAAGTTTCAAAGAGCTACTACAAACCATGTTGGATTTAGAGTTCCAAATTTATCTATATATAATGGGGAGAACAGAGGGAAACCTAAATATAAAAACGACTACTGTAGACGAACGCTTCAACCTAGAAGAACAACATTTGGTGAGCCAAGAGGGATTTGTGTTCTTGTCATTAACACCACGTATCATCAAGTTTTGGTAAAAAAAATGTTTGCTGGTATTTCGGAAACTTGTTATTTCTTAGAAGCTTGGCAACCCCTCTCATGAAAGTGCTTTTCCACAGTCTGTGACTAGGGCTACTTGAAGAGGAAACAAACCATAGAGACAAAACTGAGAACTACTTTATTTTGTCAAGTTTCAAAGAGCTACTACTAACCATGTTGGATTTAGAGTTCCAAATTCATCTATCTGTACAGGAGAGAACAGTGTGAAATCTAAAAATATAAACTGCTACTGTAACGAACGCTTTAACCTGGAAGAACAAAATTTGGTGAGTCAAGTGGGATTTGTGTACTTGTCATTCGCACCACGTATCATCCAGATTGGGTGAAAAAATATTTGCTGGTATTTCGGAAACTCGTAATTTCTTGGAAGCTTGGCAACCCATTTCAATGAAAGTGCATTTCCACAGTCTCTGCTTAGTGCTACTTGAAGAGGAAACAAACCATAGAGACAAAACTTAGAAGTACTTTTTTTTGTCAAGATTCAAAGAGAGACTACAAACCATGTTGGATTTAGAGTTCCAAATTCATCTATCTATATAGGAGAGAACAGAGGGAAACCTAAATATCAAAACGACTACTGTAGATGAACGCTTCAACCTAGAAGAACAAAATTTGGTGAGCCAAGTGGGGATTTGTGTACTTGTCATTAGCACCACGTATCATCCAGATTGGGTGAAAAAATATTTGCTGGTATTTCGGAAGCTCGTAATTTCTTGGAAGCTTGGCAACCCCTCTCAATGAAAGTGCTTTTCCACAGTCTGTGCCTAGGGCTACTTGAAGAGGAAACAAGCCATAGAGACAAAACTGAGAACTCCTTTATTTTGTCAAGTTTCAAAGTGCTACTACAAACCATGTTGGATTTAGAGTTCCAAATTCATCTATCTATATAGGAGAGAACAAAGGGAAACCTAAAAATAAAAACTGCTACTGTAAACTAACGCTTCAACCTAGAAGAACAAAATTTGGTATGCCAAGTGGGATTTTTGTACCGATCATTACCACCAAGTATCATCAAGATTGGGTGAAAAAATATTTGCTGGTATTTCGGAAACTCGTAATTTCTTGGAAGCTTGGCAACCCCTTTCAATGAAACTGCTTTTCCACAGTCTCTTCTTAGGGATACTTGAAGAGGATACAAACCATAGAGAAAAAACTGAGAACTACTTTTTTTTGTCAAGTTTCAAAGAGCGACTACAAACCATGTTGGATTTAGAGTTCCAAATTCATCTATGTATATAGGAGAGAACAGAGGGAAACCTAAATATAAAAACGACTAGTGTAGACGAACGCTTCAACCTAGAAGAACAAAATTTGGGGAGCCAAGTGGGACTTGTGTACTGATCATTACCACCAAGTATCATCAAGATTTTGTGAAAAAATATTTGCTGGTATTTCGGAACTGGTTATTTCTTAGAAGCTTGGCAACCCCTCTCAATGAATGTGCTTTTCCACAGTCTCTGCCCAGGGCTACTTGAAGAGGAAACAAAACATAGAGAAAAAACTGAGAACTACTATTTTTATCAAGTTTCAAGGAGCTACTACAAACCATGTTGGATTTAGAGTTCCAAATTCATCTATCTACATAGGAGAGAACAGAGGGAAACCTAAAAATAAAAACTGCTATTGTAAACTAATGCTTCAACCTAGAAGATCAAATTTTGTTGAGCCAATAGGGATTTGTGTACTTGTCATTACCACCACGTTTCATCAAGATTGGGTGAAAATATATTAGCTGGTATATCAGAAACTCGTTATTTCTTGAAAGCTTGGCAACACCTCTCAATGAAAGTGCTTTTCCCCAGTCTGTGCCTAGGGCTATTTGAAGATGAAGCAAACGATAGAGACAAAACTGAGAACTCCTTTATTTTGACAAGTTTCAAAGAGCTACTAGAAACCATGTTGCATTTAGAGTTCTAAATTCATCTATCTGTATAGGATAGAACATAGTGAAACCTAAAAATAAAAACTCCTACTGTAAACGAACGCTTCAACCTAGAAATACAAAATTTGGTGAGCCAAGTGGGATTTGTGTACTGATCATTACCACCAAGTACCCTCATGATTGGGTGAAAAAATATTTCCTGTTATTTCGGAAACTCGTTATTTCTTATAAGTTTGGCAACCACTCTCAATGAAAGTGCTTTTTCACAGTCTGTGCCTAGGGCTACTTGAATAGGAAACAAACCATAGAGAGAAAACTGAGAACTCCTTTTTTTGTCAAGTTTCAAAGAGCTACTACAAACCATGTTGGATTTAGAGTTCCAAAATTATCTATCTATATAGGAGAGAACAGAGGGAAACCTAAAAATAAAAACTGCTACTGTAAACTAACGCTTCAACCTAGAAGAACAAAATTTGGTGAGCCAAGTAGGATTTGTATACCGATCAATACCACAAATTATCATCAAGATTGGGAGAAAAAATATTTGCTGCTATTTCGGAAACTCGTAATTTCTTGGAAGCTTGGCAACCCCTTTCAATGAAACGGCTTTTCCACAGTCTCTGCTTAGGGATACTTGAAGAGGAAACAAACCATAGAGACAAAACTGAGAACTACTTTTTTTTGTCAAATTTCAAAGAGCGACTACAAACCATGTTGGATTTAGAGTTCCAAATTCATCTATCTATATCGGAGAGAACAGAGGGAAACCTAAATATAAAAATGACTACTGTAGACGAACGCTTCAACCTAGAAGAACAAAATTTCTTGAGCCAAGTGGGATTTGTGTACTGATCATTACCACCAAGTATCATCAAGATTGGGTGAAAAAATATTTGCTGGTATTACGGAAACTCGTAATTTCTTGGAAGCTTGGCAACCCCGTTCAATGAAAGTGATTTTCCACAGTCTCTTCTTAGGGCTACTTGAAGACGAAACAAACCATAGAGAGAAAACAGAGAAATAATTTATTTTGTCAAGTTTCAAAGAGCTTCTACAAACCATGTTGGATTTAGAGTTCCAAATTCATCTATCTATATGGGAGAGAACAGAGTGAAACCTAAATATCAAAACTGCTACTGTAGACGAACACTTAAACCTAGAAGAACAAAATTTGGTGAGCCATGTGGGATTTGTGTACTTGTCATTACCACCAAGTATCATCAGGATTGGGTGAAAAAAATATTTGCTCGTATTTCGGAAACTCGTTATTTCTTAGAACCTTGGCAACCCCTCTCAAGGAAAGTGCTTTTCCACAGTCTGTGCCTAGGGCTACTTGAAGAGGAAACAAGCCATAGAGACAAAACTGAGAACTACTATTTTTTGGTCAAGTTTCTAAGAGCGACTACAAACCATGTTGGATTTAGAGTTCCAAACTCATCTATCTATATAGGAGAGAACAGAGGGAAACCTAAATATAAAAACGACTAGTGTACATGAACGCTTCAACCTAGAAGAACACAATTTGGTGAGCCAAGTGGGATTTGTGTACTGATCATTACCACCAAGTATCCTCAATATTGGGTGAAAAAATATTTGCTGGTATTTCGGAAACTCGTAATTTCTTGGAAGCCTGGCAACCCCTTTCAATGAAAGTGCTTTTCCACAGTCTCTGCTTAGGGCTACTTGAAGAGGAAACGAATTATAGAGACAAAACTGAGAACTCCTTTATTTTGTCAAGTTTCAAAGAACTACTAAATACCATGTAGGATTTAGAGTTCCAAATTCATATATCTACATAGCAGAGAACATAGTGAAACCTAAACATAAAAACTGCTACTGTAGACGAACGCTTCAACCTAGAAATACAAAATTTGGTGAGCCATTGGGATTTGTGTACTGATCATTACCTCCAAGTACCCTCAAGATTGGGTGAAAAAATATTTCCTGTTATTTCGGAAACTCGTTATTTCTTATAAGTTTGGCAACCACTCTCAATGAAAGTGCTTTTTCACAGTCTGTGCCTAGGGCTACTTGAATAGGAAACAAACCATAGAGACAAATCTGAGAACTCCTTTTTTTGTCAAGTTTCAAAGAGATACTACAAACCATGTTGGATTTGGAGTTCCAAATTCATCTATCTATATAGGAGAGAACAGAGTGAAACCAAAAATAAAAACTGCTACTGGAAACGAACGCTTCAACCTAGAAGAACAGAATTTGGTGAGCCATGTGGGATTTGTGTACTTGTCATTACCACCACGTATGATCAAGATTGGGTAAAAAAATATTTGCTGGTATTTCGGAAACTAGTAATTTTTTGGAAGCTTGGCAACCCCTTTCAATGAAAGTGGTTTTCCACAGTCTCTGCTTAGGGCTACTTGAACAGGAAACGAACCATAGAGATAAAACTGAGAACTTCTTTATTTTGTCAAGTTTCAAAGAGCTACTACAAACCATGTTGGATTTAGAGTTTCAAATTCATCTATCTATATAAGAGAGAACAGAGGGAAACCTAAAAATAAAAACTGCTACTGTAAAAGAACGCTTCAACCTAGAAGAACAAAATTGGTCAGTCAAGTGGGATTTGTAAACAGATCATTACCACCAAGTATCATCAAGATTGGGTGAAAAAATATTTGCTGGTATTTCGGAAACTCGTTATTTCTTGGAAGCTTGGCAACCTCTCTGAATGAAAGTGCTATTCCACAGTCTGTGCCTAGGGCTACTTGAAGAGGAAACAAACCATAGAGACAAAACTGAGAACTACTTTATTTTGTCAAGTTTCAAAGAGCTACTACAAACCATGTTGGATTTAGTGTTCCAAATTCTTCTATCTATATAGGAGAGAACAGAGTGAAACCAAAAATAAAAACTGCAAGTGTACACGTACGTTTCCACCTAGAAGAACAAAATTTGGTGAGAAAAGTGGGATTTGTGTACTTGTCATTACCACCACGTATCATCCAGATTGGGTGAAAAAATATTTGCTGGTATTTCGGAAACTCTTTATTTCTTGGAAGCTTGGCAACCCCTGTCAATGAAGGTGCTTTTCCAATGCCTCTGCTTAGGGCTACTTGAAGAGGAAACAAATAATAGAGACAAAACTGAGAACTCCTTTATTTTGTCAAGTTTCAAAGAGCTACTACAAACGATTTTGGATTTAGTGTTCCAAATTCATCTCTCTATATATGAGAGAACCGAGTGAAACCAAAAATAAAAACTGCAACTGTAAACGAACGCTTCAACCTAGAAGAACCAAATTTGGTGAGTCAAGTGGGATTTGTGCACCGATCATTACCACCAAGTATCATCAAGATTGGGTGAAAAAATATTTGCTGGCATTTCGGAAACTCGTTAATTCTGGAAGCTTGTCCACCCCTTTGAATGAAAGTGCTTTTCCACAGTCTCTGCTTAGGGCTACTTGAAGAAAAAACAAACCATAGAGACAAAACTGAGAACTACTTTTTTTTTGTCAAGTTTCAAAGAGCTACTACAAACCATGTTGGATTTAGAGTTCCAAATTTATCTATATATAATGGGGAGAACAGAGGGAAACCTAAATATAAAAATGACTACTGTAGACGAACGCTTCAACCTAGAAGAACAACATTTGGTGAGCCAAGAGGGATTTGTGTTCTTGTCATTAACACCACGTATCATCAAGTTTTGGTAAAAAAATGTTTGCTGGTATTTCGGAAACTTGTTATTTCTTAGAAGCTTGGCAACCCCTCTCATGAAAGTGCTTTTCCACAGTCTGTGACTAGGGCTACTTGAAGAGGAAACAAACCATAGAGACAAAACTGAGAACTACTTTATTTTGTCAAGTTTCAAAGAGCTACTACTAACCATGTTGGATTTAGAGTTCCAAATTCATCTATCTGTACAGGAGAGAACAGTGTGAAATCTAAAAATATAAACTGCTACTGTAAACGAACGCTTTAACCTAGAAGAACAAAATTTGGTGAGTCAAGTGGGATTTGTGTACTTGTCATTCGCACCACGTATCATCCAGATTGGGTGAAAAAATATTTGCTGGTATTTCGGAAACTCGTAATTTCTTGGAAGCTTGGCAACCCATTTCAATGAAAGTGCATTTCCACAGTCTCTGCTTAGTGCTACTTGAAGAGGAAACAAACCATAGAGACAAAACTTAGAAGTACTTTTTTTTGTCAAGATTCAAAGAGAGACTACAAACCATGTTGGATTTAGAGTTCCAAATTCATCTATCTATATAGGAGAGAACAGAGGGAAACCTAAATATCAAAACGATTACTGTAGATGAACGCTTCAACCTAGAAGAACAAAATTTGGTGAGCCAAGTGGGATTTGTGTACTTGTCATTAGCACCACGTATCATCCAGATTGGGTGAAAAAATATTTGCTGGTATTTCGGAAGCTCGTAATTTCTTGGAAGCTTGGCAACCCCTCTCAATGAAAGTGCTTTTCCACAGTCTGTGCCTAGGGCTACTTGAAGAGGAAACAAGCCATAGAGACAAAACTGAGAACTCCTTTATTTTGTCAAGTTTCAAAGTGCTACTACAAACCATGTTGGATTTAGAGTTCCAAATTCATCTATCTATATAGGAGAGAACAAAGGGAAACCTAAAAATAAAAACTGCTACTGTAAACTAACGCTTCAACCTAGAAGAACAAAATTTGGTATGCCAAGTGGGATTTTTGTACCGATCATTACCACCAAGTATCATCAAGATTGGGTGAAAAAATATTTGCTGGTATTTCGGAAACTCGTAATTTCTTGGAAGCTTGGCAACCCCTTTCAATGAAACTGCTTTTCCACAGTCTCTTCTTAGGGATACTTGAAGAGGATACAAACCATAGAGAAAAAACTGAGAACTACTTTTTTTTGTCAAGTTTCAAAGAGCGACCACAAACCATGTTGGATTTAGAGTTCCAAATTCATCTATGTATATAGGAGAGAACAGAGGGAAACCTAAATATAAAAACGACTAGTGTAGACGAACGCTTCAACCTAGAAGAACAAAATTTGGGGAGCCAAGTGGGACTTGTGTACTGATCATTACCACCAAGTATCATCAAGATTTTGTGAAAAAATATTTGCTGGTATTTCGGAAACTGGTTATTTCTTAGAAGCTTGGCAACCCCTCTCAATGAATGTGCTTTTCCACAGTCTCTGCCCAGGGCTACTTGAAGAGGAAACAAAACATAGAGAAAAAACTGAGAACTACTATTTTTATCAAGTTTCAAGGAGCTACTACAAACCATGTTGGATTTAGAGTTCCAAATTCATCTATCTACATAGGAGAGAACAGAGGGAAACCTAAAAATAAAAACTGCTATTGTAAACTAATGCTTCAACCTAGAAGATCAAATTTTGTTGAGCCAATAGGGATTTGTGTACTTGTCATTACCACCACGTTTCATCAAGATTGGGTGAAAATATATTAGCTGGTATATCAGAAACTCGTTATTTCTTGAAAGCTTGGCAACACCTCTCAATGAAAGTGCTTTTCCCCAGTTTGTGCCTAGGGCTATTTGAAGATGAAGCAAACGATAGAGACAAAACTGAGAACTCCTTTATTTTGACAAGTTTCAAAGAGCTACTAGAAACCATGTTGCATTTAGAGTTCCAAATTCATCTATCTGTATAGGATAGAACATAGTGAAACCTAAAAATAAAAACTCCTACTGTAAACGAACGCTTCAACCTAGAAATACAAAATTTGGTGAGCCAAGTGGGATTTGTGTACTGATCATTACCACCAAGTACCCTCATGATTGGGTGAAAAAATATTTCCTGTTATTTCGGAAACTCGTTATTTCTTATAAGTTTGGCAACCACTCTCAATGAAAGTGCTTTTTCACAGTCTGTGCCTAGGGCTACTTGAATAGGAAACAAACCATAGAGAGAAAACTGAGAACTCCTTTTTTTGTCAAGTTTCAAAGAGCTACTACAAACCATGTTGGATTTAGAGTTCCAAAATTATCTATCTATATAGGAGAGAACAGAGGGAAACCTAAAAATAAAAACTGCTACTGTAAACTAACGCTTCAACCTAGAAGAACAAAATTTGGTGAGCCAAGTAGGATTTGTATACCGATCAATACCACAAATTATCATCAAGATTGGGTGAAAAAATATTTGCTGGTATTTCGGAAACTCGTAATTTCTTGGAAGCTTGGCAACCCCTTTCAATGAAACGGCTTTTCCACAGTCTCTGCTTAGGGATACTTGAAGAGGAAACAAACCATAGAGACAAAACTGAGAACTACTTTTTTTTGTCAAATTTCAAAGAGCGACTACAAACCATGTTGGATTTAGAGTTCCAAATTCATCTATCTATATCGGAGAGAACAGAGGGAAACCTAAATATAAAAATGACTACTGTAGACGAACGCTTCAACCTAGAAGAACAAAATTTGGTGAGCCAAGTGGGATTTGTGTACTGATCATTACCACCAAGTATCATCAAGATTGGGTGAAAAAATATTTGCTGGAATTACGGAAACTCGTAATTTCTTGGAAGCTTGGCCACCCCGTTCAATGAAAGTTCTTTTCCACAGTCTCTGCTTACTGCTACTTGAAGATGAAACAAACCATAGAGAGAAAACAGAGAAATAATTTATTTTGTAAAGTTTCAAAGAGCTTCTACAAACCATGTTGGATTTAGAGTTCCAAATTCATCTATCTATATGGGAGAGAACAGAGTGAAACCTAAATATCAAAACTGCTACTGTAGACGATCACTTAAACCTAGAAGAACAAAATTTGTTGAGCCAAGTGGGATTTGTGTACTGATCATTACCACCAAGTATCATCAAAATTGGGTGAAAAAATATTTGCTGGTATTTCGGAAACTCGTTATTTCTTAGAAGCTTGGCAACTCCTCTCAATGAAAGTGCTTTTCCACAGTCTGTGACTAGGGCTACTTGAAGAGGAAACAAACCATAGAGACAAAACTGAGAACTACTTGTTTTGTCAAGTTTCAAAGAGCTACTAGAAACCATGTTGCATTTCGAGTTCCAAATTCATCTATCTATATAGGAGAGAACAGAGTGAAACCTAAAAACTAAAAACTGCTACTGTAAACGAACGCTTCAACCTAGAAGAACAAAATTTGGTGAGTCAAGTGGGATTTGTGTACCAATCATTTCCACAAAGTATCCTCAAGATTGGGTGAAAATATATTTGCTGGTAATTCAGAAACTCGTTATTTCTTGGAAGCTTGGCAACCCCTTTCAATGAAAGTGTTTTCCACAGTCTCTGCTTAGGGCTACATGAAGAGGAAACAAATCATAGAGACAAAACAGAGAATTCCTTTATTTTGTCAAGTTTCAAAGGGCTACTACAAACCATGTTGAATTTAGAGTTCCCAATTCATCTATCTATATAGGAGAGAACAGAGGGAAACCTAAAAATAAAAACTGCTACTGTAAAGGAACGCTTCAACTTAGAAGAAAAAAAATTTGGTGAGCCAAGTGGGATTTTTGTACCGATCCTTACCACCACGTATCATCAAGATTGGGTGAAAAAATATTTGCTGGTATTTCGGAAACTCGTGATTTCTTGGAAGCTTGGCAACCACTTTCAATGAAAGTGCTTTTCCACAGTTTCTGCTTAGGGCTACTTGAAGAGGAAACAAATTATAGAGACAAAACTGAGAACTCCTTTATTTTGTCAAGTTTCAAAGAGCTACTACAAACCATGTTGGATTTAGAGTTCCAAATTCATCTATCTACATAGAAGAGAAAAGAGTGAAACCTAAACATAAAAACTCATACTGTAGATGAACGCTTCAACCTAGAAGAACAAAACTTGGTGAGCCATGTGGGATTTGTGTACCGATCATTACCACCAAGTATCATCAAGATTGGGTGAAAAAATATTTGCTGGTGTTTCAGAAACTCGTTATTTCTTGGAAGCTTGGCAACCCCTTTCAATGAAAGTGCTTTTCCACAGTCTCTGCTTAGGGCTACTTGAAGAGGAAACAAACCATAGAGACAAAACTGAGAACTACTTTTTTTTTGTCAAGTTTCAAAGAGCGACTAGAAACCATGTTGGATATAGAGTTCCAAATTAATCTATCTATATAAGAGAGAACAGAGGAAAACCTAAATATAAAAACGACTACTGTAGCCGAACGCTTCAACTTAGAAGAACAAAATTTGGTGAGCCATGTTGGAGTTGTGTACTTGTCATTACCACCACGTATCATCAAGATTGGTAAAAAAATATTTGCTGGTATTTCGGAAACTCGTTATTTCTAAAAAGCTTTGCAACCTCTCTCAATGAAAATGCTTTTCCACAGTCTGTGCCTAGGGGTACTTGAAGAGGAAACAAACCATAGCGACAAAACTGAGAACTCCTTTATTTTGTCAAGTTTCAAAGAGCTACTACAAACCATGTTGGATTTAGAGTTCCAAATTCATCTATCTATATAGGAGAGAACAGAGGGTAACCTGAAAATATAAACTGCTTCTGTAAATGAACGCTTCAACTTAGAAGACCAAAATTTGGTGTGTCAAGTGGGATTTGTGTACCGATCATTACCACCAAGTATCATCAAGATTGGGTGAAAAAATATTTGCTGGTATTTCGGAAACTCGTTATTTCTTGAACGCTTGGCAACCAATGTCAATGAAAGTGCTTTTCCACAGTCTCTGCTTAGGGCTACTTGAAAAGGAAACAAATTATTGAGAAAAAACTGAGAACTCCTTTATTTTGTCAAGTTTCAAAGAGCTACTACAAACCATGTTGGATTTAGAGTTCCAAATTCATCTATCTACGTAGAAGAGAAAAGAGTGAAACCTAAACATAAAAACTCATACTGTAGATGAACGCTTCAAACTAGAAGAACAAAATTTGGTGAGCCATGTGGGATTTGTGTACCGATCATTACCACCAAGTATCATCAAGATTGGGTGAAAAAATATTTGCTGGTGTTTCAGAAACTCGTTATTTCTTGGAAGCTTGGCAACCCCTTTCAATGAAAGTGCTTTTCCACAGTCTCTGCTTAGGGCTACTTGAAGAGGAAATAAACCATAGAGACAAAATTGAGAACTACTTTTTTTTGTCAAGTTTCAAAGAGCGACTACAAACCATGTTGGATTTAGAGTTCCAAATTAATCTATCTATATCGGAGAGAACAGAGGGAAACCTAAATATAAAAACGACTACTGTAGCCGAACGCTTCAACCTAGAAGAACAAAATTTGGTGAGCCAAGTGGGATTTGTTTACTGATCATTACCACGAAGTATCATCAAGATTGGGTGAAACATTATTTGCTGGTTTTTCGGAAACTCGTTATTTCTTGGAAGCTTGGCAACCCCTGTCAATGAAAGTGCTTTTCCACAGTCTCTGCTTAGGGATACTTGAAGAGGAAACAAATTATAGAGACAAAACTGAGAACTCCTTTATTTTGTCAAGTTTCAAAGAGCTACTACAAACCATGTTGGATTTAGAGTTCCAAATTCATCTATCTACATAGAAGAGAAAAGAGTGAAACCTAAACATAAAAACTCATACTGTAGATGAACGCTTCAACCTAGAAGAACAAAATTTGGTGAGCCATGTGGGATTTGTGTACCGATCATTACCACCAAGTATCATCAAGATTGGGGTGAAAAAATATTTGCTGGTGTTTCAGAAACTCGTTATTTCTTGGAAGCTTGGCAACCCCTTTCAATGAAAGTGCTTTTCCACAGTCTCTGCTTAGGCCTACTTGAAGAGGAAACAAACCATAGAGACAAAACTGAGAACTACTTTTTTTTTGTCAAGTTTGAAAGAGCGACTACAAACCATGTTGGATTTGGAGTTCCAAATTAATCTATCTATATAGGAGAGAACAGAGGGAAACCTAAATATAAAAACGACTACTGTAGACGAACGCTTCAACCTAGAAGAACAAAATTTGGTGAGCCAAGTGGGATTTGTGTACCTGTCAACCACCACGTATCATCCAGATTGGGTGAAAAAATATTTGCAGGTATTTCGGAAACTCGTAATTTATAGGAAGCTTGGCAACTCTTTTTAATGAATGTGCTTTTCCACAGTCTCTGCTTAGGGCTAATTGAAGAAAAAACAAACCATAGAGACAAAACTGAGAACTACATTTTTTTGTCAAGTTTCAAAGAGCGACTACAAACCATGTTGGATTTAGAGTTCCAAATAAATCTATCTATATAGGAGAAAACAGAGGAAAACCTAAATATAAAAACGACTACTGTAGCCGAACGCTTCAACCTAGAAGAACAAAATTTGGTGAGCCAAGTGGGATTTGATTACTGATCATTACCACTAAGTATCATCAAGATTGGTGAAAAATTATTTGCTGGTTTTTCGGAAACTCGTTATTTCTTTGAAGCTTGGCAACCCCTCTCAATGAAAGTGCATTAACACAGTCTGTGCCTTGGGCTACTTGAAGGGGAAACAAAACATAGAGACAAAACTGAGAACTCCTTTATTTTGTCAAGTTTCAAAGAGCTACTACAAACCATGTTGGATTTAGAGTTCCAAATTCATCTATGTATATAGGAGAGAACAGAGTGAAACCAAAAATAAAAACTGCACTGTAAACGAACGCTTCCTCCTAGAAGAACAAAATTTTTAGAGGCAAGTGGAATTTGTGTACTTGTCATTACCACCACGTATCATCAAGATTGGGTGAAAAAATATTTGCTGCTATTTCTGAAACTCGTAATTTATAGGAAGCTTGGCAACCCTTTTTAATGAAAGTGCTTTTCCACAGTCTCTGCTTAGGGCTAATTGAAGAAAAAACAAACCATAGAGACAATACTGAGAACTACATTTTTTTGTCAAGTTTCAAAGAGCGACTACACACCATGTTGGATTTAGAGTTCCAAATTAATCTATCTATATAGGAGAGAACAGAGGAAAACCTAAATATAAAAACGACTACTGTAGACGAACGCTTCAACCTAGAATAACAAAATTTGGTGAGCCAAGTGGGATTTGTGTACTGATCATTACCACCAAGTATCATCAAGATTGGGTGAAAAAGTATTTGCTGGTATTTCGGAAACTCGTAATTTCTTGGGAGCTTGGCAACCCCTTTCAATGAAAGTGCTTTTCCACAGTTTCTGCATAGGGCTACTTGAAGAGGAAACAAATAATAGAGACAAAACTTAGAATTCCTTTATTTTGTCAAGTTTCAAAGAGCTACTACAAACCATGTTGGATTTAGAGTTCCAAATTCATCTATCTATATAGGAGAGAACAGAGGGAACCCTGAGAATATAAACTGCTACTGTAAACGAACGCTTCAAACTAAAAGACCAAAATTTGGTGAGTCAAGTGGGATTTGTGTTCCGATCATTAAAACCAAGTATCATCAAGATTGGGTGAAAAAATACATGCTGGTATTTCTGAAACTCGTAATTTCTTGGAAGCTTGCAACACCTGTCAATGAAAGTGCTTTTCCACAGTCTCTCCTTAGGGCTACTTGAAGAGGAAACAAATTATAGAGACAAAACTGAGAACTCCATTATTTTGTCAAGTTTCAAAGAGCTACTACAAACCATGTTGGATTTAGAGTTCCAAATTCATCTATCTACATAGGAGAGAACAGAGTGAAACCTAAACATAAAAACTGCTACTGTAGACGAACACTTCAACCTAGAAGAACATAATTTGGTGAGCCAAGTGGTATTTGTGTACTGATCATTACCACCGAGTTTCATCAAGATTGGGTGAAAAAATATTTGCTGGTATTTCGGAAACTCGTTATTTTTAGAAGCTTGGCCACCACTCTCAATGAAAGTGCTTTTCCACAGTCTGTGCCTAGGGCTACCTGAATTGGAAACAAACCATTGAGACAAAAGTGATTTCCTTTATTTTGTCAACTTTCAAAGTGCTACTACAAACCATGTTGGATTAAGTGTTCCAAATTCATCTATCTATATAGGAAAGAACAGAGGGAAAACTAAAAATAAGAACTGCTGCTGTAAACGAACGCTTCAACCTAGAGGAAAAAAATTTGGTGAGCCAAGTAGGATTTGTGTAATGATCATTACCACCACGTATCATCAAGATTGGGTGAAAAAATATTTGATGGTATTTCGTAAATTCGTAATTTCTTGGAAGCTTGGCAACACCTTTCAATGAAATGCTTTTCCACAATCTCTGTATGGGCTACTTAAAGAGAAAACAAATTATAGACACAAAACTGAGAACTCCTTTATTTTGTCAAGTTTCAAAGAGCTACTACAAACCATGTTGGATTTAGAGTTCCAAATTATCTATCTACATAGAAGAGAAAAGAGTGTAACCTAAACATAAAAACTCATACTGTAGATGAACGCTTCAACCTAGAAGAACAAAATTTGGTGAGCCATGTGGGATTTTGTACCGATCATTACCACCAAGTATCATCAAGATTGGGTGAAAAAATATTTGCTGGTGTTTCAGAAACTCGTTATTTCTTGGAAACTTGGCAACCCCTTTCAATGAAAGTGCTATTCCACAGTCTCTACTTAGGGCTACTTGAAGAGGAAACAAACCATAGAGACAAAACTGAGAACTACTTTTTTTTTGTTAAGTTTCAAAGAGCGACTACAAAAAATGTTGGATTTAGAGTTCCAAATTCATCTATATATATATAGGAGAGAACAGAGGAAAACCTAAAAATAAAAACTGCTACAGTAAATGAACGCTTCAACCTAGAAGAACAAAATTTGGTGAGCCAAGTGGGATTTGTGTACCGATCATTACCACCACGTATCAACAAGATTGGGTGAAAATATATTTTCTGGTATTTCGGAAACTCGTAATTTCTTGGACGCTTGGCAACCCCTTTCAATGAAAGTGCTTTTCCACAGTCTCTGCTTAGGGCTACTTGAATAGGAAACAAATCATAAAGACAAAACTGAGAACTAGTTTTTTTTTTCAAGTTTCAAAGAGCTACTACAAACCATGGTTGATTTAGAGTTCCAAAGTCATCTATCTATATAGGAGAGAACACAGGGAAACCTAAAAATAAAAACTGCTACTGTCAACGAATGCTTCAACCTAGAAGAACTAAATTTGGTGACCAAGTGGGATTTGTGTACTTGTCATTAAAACCAAGTATCATCAAGATTGGGTTAAAAAATATATGCTGGTATTTCGGAAACTCGTAATTTCTTGGAAATTTGGCAACCCATTTCAATGAAAGTGCTTTTCCAAAGTCTCTGCTTTGGGCTACTTGAAGAGGACACAAATTATAGAGACAAAGCTGAGAACTCTTTTATTTTGTCAAGTTTCAAAGAGCTACTACAAACCATGTTGGATTTAGAGTTCCAAATTCATCTATCTAGATAGGAATTAACAGAGTGAAACCTAAACATAAAAACTGTTACTGTAGACGAACACTTCAACCTAGAAGAACAAACATTGGTGAGCCAAGTGGGATTTGTGTACTGATCATTATCACCAATTATCATCAAGATTGGGTGAAACAATATTTGCTGGTATTTCAGAAACTCTTTATTTCTTAGAAGCTTGGCAACCCCTCTCAATGAAAGTGCTTTTCCACAGTCTCTGCCCAGGGCTACCTGAAGAGGAAACAAACCATAGATACAAAACTGAGAACTCCTTTATTTTGTCAAGTTTCAAAGAGCTACTAGAAACCATGTTGGATTTAGAGTTCCAAATTCATCTATCTATATCGGAGAGAACAGAGTGAAACCTAAAAATAAAAACTGCTACTTGAAACGAACGCTTCAACCTAGAAGAACAAAATTTGGTGAGCCATGTGGGATTTGTGTACTTGTCATTACCATCACGTATCATCAAGATTGGGTGATAAATATTTGCTGGTATTTCGGAAACTCGTTATTTCTTTTAAGCTTGGCAACCTCTTTCAATGAAAGTGCTTATCCACAGTCTTTCTTAGGGCTCCTTGAAGAGTAAACAAATTATAGAGAACAAACTGAGAACTCCTTTATTTTGTCAAGTTTCAAAGAGCTACTACAAACCATGTTGGATTTTGAGTTCCAAATTCATCTATCTACATAGGAGAGAACAGAGTGAAACCTAAGAATAAAAACTGCTACTGTAGACGAACGCGTTAACCTAGAGGAACAAAATTTGGTTAGCCAAGTGGGATTTGTGTACTGATCATTACCACCAAGTATCATCAAGATTGGGTGAAAAAATATTTGCTGGAATTTCTAAAACTCGTTATTTCTTAGAAGCTTGGCAACCCCTCTCAAAGAAAGTGCTTTTCCACAGTCTGTGCCTAGGGATACTTGAAGGGGAAATATACAATAAAGACAAAACTGAGAACTCCTTTATTTTGTCAAGTTTCAAAAAGCTTCTACAAACCATGTTGGATTTAGAGTTCCAAATTCATCTATCTATATAGGAGAGAACAGAGGGAAACCTAAAAATAAAAACTGCTACTGTAAACGAACGCTTCAACCTAGAAGAACAAAATTTGGTGAGCCAAGTGGGATTTGTGTACTTGTCATTACCACCAAGTATCATCAAGATTGGGCGAAAAAATATTTGTTGTTATTTCGGAAACTCGTATTTTCTTGGAAGCTTGGCAACCCCTTTCAATGAAAGTGCTTTTCCAAAATCTCTGCTTTGGGCTACTTGAAGAGGAAACACATTATAGAGACAAAGCTGAGAACTCTTTTATTTTGTCATTTTGCAAGAGCTACTACAAACCATGTTGGATTTAGAGTTCCAAATTCATCTATCTATATAGGATAGAACAGATGGAAACCTGAAAATAAAAACTGCTACTGTAAACAACGCTTCAACCTAGAAGAACAAAATTTGGTGAGCCAAGTGGGATTTGTGTACTTGTCATTACCACCACGTATCATCCAGACTGGGTGAAAAAATATTTGCTGGTATTTCGGAAACTCGTAATTTCTTGGAAGCTTGGCAACCCCTTTCAATGAAAGTGCTTTTCCACAGTTTCTGCATAGGGCTACTTGAAGAGGAAACAAATAATAGAGACAAAACTTAGAATTCCTTTATTTTGTCAAGTTTCAAAGAGCTACTACAAACCATGTTGGATTTAGAGTTCCAAATTCATCTATCTATATAGGAGAGAACAGAGCGAACCCTGAGAATATAAACTGCTACTGTAAACGAACGCTTCAAACTAAAAGACCAAAATTTGGTGAGTCAAGTGGGATTTGTGTACCGATGATTAAAACCAAGTATCATCAAGATTGGTGAAACAATACATGCTGGTATTTCTGAAACTCGTAATTTCCTGGAAGCTTGCAACCCCTTTCAATGAAAGTGCTTTTCCACAGTCTCTCCTTAGGGCTACTTGAAGAGGAAACAAATTATAGAGACAAAACTGAGAACTCCATTATTTTGTCAAGTTTCAAAGAGCTACTACAAACCATGTTGGATTTAGAGTTCCAAATTCATCTATCTAGATAGGAATTAACAGAGTGAAACCTAAACATAAAAACTGTTACTGTAGACGAACACTTCAACCTAGAAGAACAAACATTGGTGAGCCAAGTGGGATTTGTGTACTGATCATTACCACCAATTATCATCAAGATTGGGTGAAACAATATTTGCTGGTATTTCAGAAACTCGTTATTTCTTAGAAGCTTGGCAACCCCTCTCAATGAAAGTGCTTTTCCACAGTCTCTGCCCAGGGCTACCTGAAGAGGAAACAAACCATAGATACAAAACTGAGAACTCCTTTATTTTGTCAAGTTTCAAAGAGCTACTAGAAACCATGTTGGATTTAGAGTTCCAAATTCATCTATCTATATCGGAGAGAACAGAGTGAAACCTAAAAATAAAAACTGCTACTTGAAACGAACGCTTCAACCTAGAAGAACAAAATTTGATGAGCCAAGTGGGATTTGTTTACTTGTCATTACCACCAAGTATCATCAAGATTCGGTGAAAAAATGTATGCTGGTATTTCGAAAAATCGTTATTTCTTAGAAGCTTGGCAACCCCTTTCAATGAAAGTGCTTTTCCAAAGTCTCTGCTTAGGGCTACTTGAAGAGGACACAAATTATAGAGACAAAGCTGAGAACTCTTTTATTTTGTCAAGTTTCAAAGAGCTACTACAAACCATGTTGGATTTAGAGTTCCAATTCATCTATCTATATAGGATAGAACAGATGGAAACCTAAAAATAAAAACTGCTACTGTAAACAACGCTTCAACCTAGAAGAACAAAATTTGGTGAGCCAAGTGGGATTTGTGTACTTGTCATTACTACCACGTATCATCCAGACTGGGTAAAAAAATATTTACTGGTATTTCGGAAACTCATAATTTCTTGTTAGCTTGGCAACCCCTGTCAATGAAAGTGCTTTTACACAGTCTTTCTTAGGTCTACTTGAAGAGGAAAGAAATTATAGAGACAAAACTGAGAACTCCTTTATTTTGTCAAGTTTCAAAGAGCTACTACAAACCATGTTGGATTTAGAGTTCCCAATTCATCTATCTACATAGGAGAGAACAGAGTGAAACCTAAACATAAAAACTGCTACTCTAGACGAACGCTTCAACCTAGAAGAACAAAATTTGGTGAGCCAAGTGGGATTTGTGTACTGATCATTACCACCAAGTATCATCAAGATTGGGTGAAAAAATATTTGCTGGTATTCAGAAACTCGTTATTTCTTAGAAGCTTGGCAACCCCTCTCAATGAAAGTGATTTTCCACAGTCTGTGCCTAGGGCTACTTGAAGAGGAAACAAACCATAGAGACAAAACTGAGAACTCCTTTATTTTGTCAAGTTTCAAAGAGCTACTACAAACCATGTTGGATTTAGAGTTCCAAATTCATCTATCTATATAGGAGAGAACAGAGGAAAACCTAAAAATAAAAACTGCTACAGTAAATGAACGCTTCAACATAGAAGAAAAAAATTTGGTGAGCCAAGTGGGATTTGTGTACCGATCATTACCACCACGTATCAACAAGATTGGGTGAAAAAATATTTGCTGGTATTTCGGAAACTCGTAATTTCTTGGAAGCTTGGCAACCCCTTTCAATGAAAGTGCTTTTCCACAGTCTCTGCTTAGGGCTACTAGAAGAGGAATCAAATCATAAAGACAAAACTGAAAACTAGTTTTTTTTTTCAAGTTTCAAAGAGCTACTACAAACCTTGGTTGATTTAGAGTTCCAAAGTCATCTATCTATATAGGAGAGAACAGAGGGAAACCTAAAAATAAAAACTGCTACTCTAAACGAACGCTTCAACCTAGAAGAACAAAATTTGGTGAGCCAAGTGGGATTTGTGTACTTGTCATTACCACCAAGTATCATAAAGATTGGGTGAAAAAATATTTGCTGGTATTTCGGAAACTCGTTATTTCTTAGAAGCTTGGCAACCCCACTCAATGAAATTGATTTTCCACAGTCTGTGCCTAGGACTACTTGACGAGGAAACAAACCATAGAGACAAAACTGAGAAATCCTTTATTTTGTCAAGTTTCAAAGAGCTACTAGAAACCATGTTTTATTTAGGGTTCCAAATTCATCTATCAATATAGGAGAGAACATAGTGAAACACAAAAATAAAAACTCATATTGTAAACGAACGCTTCAACCTAGAAGAACAAAATTTGTTGAGCCAAGTCAAATTTGTGTACTTGTCATTACCCCCACGTATCATCAAGATTGGGTGAAAAAATATTTGCTGGTTTTTCGGAAACTCG
The DNA here is from genome assembly GCF_048772815.1 of Callospermophilus lateralis. Taxonomy (NCBI): domain Eukaryota; kingdom Metazoa; phylum Chordata; class Mammalia; order Rodentia; family Sciuridae; genus Callospermophilus; species Callospermophilus lateralis. The sequence continues at coordinate 17,917 of NW_027516524.1, read as the reverse complement.
TTATTTCTTAGAACCTTGGCAACACCTCTCAATGAAAGTGCTTTTCCACAGTCTGTGCCTAGGGCTACTTGAAGGGGAAACAATCCATAGAGACAAAACTGAGAACTCCTTTATTTTGTCAAGTTTGAAAGATCTACTACAAACCATGTTGGATTTAGAGTTCCAAATTCATCTATATATATATAGGAGAGAACAGAGGAAAACCTAAAAATAAAAACTGCTACAGTAAATGAACGCTTCAACCTAGAAGAACAAAATTTGGTGAGCCAAGTGGGATTTGTGTACCGATCATTACCACCACGTATCAACAAGATTGGGTGAAAATATATTTTCTGGTATTTCGGAAACTCGTAATTTCTTGGACGCTTGGCAACCCCTTTCAATGAAAGTGCTTTTCCACAGTCTCTGCTTAGGGCTACTTGAATAGGAAACAAATCATAAAGACAAAACTGAGAACTAGTTTTTTTTTTCAAGTTTCAAAGAGCTACTACAAACCATGGTTGATTTAGAGTTCCAAAGTCATCTATCTATATAGGAGAGAACACAGGGAAACCTAAAAATAAAAACTGCTACTGTCAACGAATGCTTCAACCTAGAAGAACTAAATTTGGTGACCCAAGTGGGATTTGTGTACTTGTCATTAAAACCAAGTATCATCAAGATTGGGTTAAAAAATATATGCTGGTATTTCGGAAACTCGTAATTTCTTGGAAATTTGGCAACCCATTTCAATGAAAGTGCTTTTCCAAAGTCTCTGCTTTGGGCTACTTGAAGAGGACACAAATTATAGAGACAAAGCTGAGAACTCTTTTATTTTGTCAAGTTTCAAAGAGCTACTACAAACCATGTTGGATTTAGAGTTCCAAATTCATCTATCTAGATAGGAATTAACAGAGTGAAACCTAAACATAAAAACTGTTACTGTAGACGAACACTTCAACCTAGAAGAACAAACATTGGTGAGCCAAGTGGGATTTGTGTACTGATCATTATCACCAATTATCATCAAGATTGGGTGAAACAATATTTGCTGGTATTTCAGAAACTCGTTATTTCTTAGAAGCTTGGCAACCCCTCTCAATGAAAGTGCTTTTCCACAGTCTCTGCCCAGGGCTACCTGAAGAGGAAACAAACCATAGATACAAAACTGAGAACTCCTTTATTTTGTCAAGTTTCAAAGAGCTACTAGAAACCATGTTGGATTTAGAGTTCCAAATTCATCTATCTATATCGGAGAGAACAGAGTGAAACCTAAAAATAAAAACTGCTACTTGAAACGAACGCTTCAACCTAGAAGAACAAAATTTGGTGAGCCATGTGGGATTTGTGTACTTGTCATTACCATCACGTATCATCAAGATTGGGTGATAAAATATTTGCTGGTATTTCGGAAACTCGTTATTTCTTTTAAGCTTGGCAACCTCTTTCAATGAAAGTGCTTATCCACAGTCTTTCTTAGGGCTCCTTGAAGAGTAAACAAATTATAGAGAACAAACTGAGAACTCCTTTATTTTGTCAAGTTTCAAAGAGCTACTACAAACCATGTTGGATTTTGAGTTCCAAATTCATCTATCTACATAGGAGAGAACAGAGTGAAACCTAAGAATAAAAACTGCTACTGTAGACGAACGCGTTAACCTAGAGGAACAAAATTTGGTTAGCCAAGTGGGATTTGTGTACTGATCATTACCACCAAGTATCATCAAGATTGGGTGAAAAAATATTTGCTGGAATTTCTAAAACTCGTTATTTCTTAGAAGCTTGGCAACCCCTCTCAAAGAAAGTGCTTTTCCACAGTCTGTGCCTAGGGATACTTGAAGGGGAAATATACAATAAAGACAAAACTGAGAACTCCTTTATTTTGTCAAGTTTCAAAAAGCTTCTACAAACCATGTTGGATTTAGAGTTCCAAATTCATCTATCTATATAGGAGAGAACAGAGGGAAACCTAAAAATAAAAACTGCTACTGTAAACGAACGCTTCAACCTAGAAGAACAAAATTTGGTGAGCCAAGTGGGATTTGTGTACTTGTCATTACCACCAAGTATCATCAAGATTGGGCGAAAAAATATTTGTTGTTATTTCGGAAACTCGTATTTTCTTGGAAGCTTGGCAACCCCTTTCAATGAAAGTGCTTTTCCAAAATCTCTGCTTTGGGCTACTTGAAGAGGAAACACATTATAGAGACAAAGCTGAGAACTCTTTTATTTTGTCATTTTGCAAGAGCTACTACAAACCATGTTGGATTTAGAGTTCCAAATTCATCTATCTATATAGGATAGAACAGATGGAAACCTGAAAATAAAAACTGCTACTGTAAACAACGCTTCAACCTAGAAGAACAAAATTTGGTGAGCCAAGTGGGATTTGTGTACTTGTCATTACCACCACGTATCATCCAGACTGGGTGAAAAAATATTTGCTGGTATTTCGGAAACTCGTAATTTCTTGGAAGCTTGGCAACCCCTTTCAATGAAAGTGCTTTTCCACAGTTTCTGCATAGGGCTACTTGAAGAGGAAACAAATAATAGAGACAAAACTTAGAATTCCTTTATTTTGTCAAGTTTCAAAGAGCTACTACAAACCATGTTGGATTTAGAGTTCCAAATTCATCTATCTATATAGGAGAGAACAGAGCGAACCCTGAGAATATAAACTGCTACTGTAAACGAACGCTTCAAACTAAAAGACCAAAATTTGGTGAGTCAAGTGGGATTTGTGTACCGATGATTAAAACCAAGTATCATCAAGATTGGTGAAACAATACATGCTGGTATTTCTGAAACTCGTAATTTCCTGGAAGCTTGCAACCCCTTTCAATGAAAGTGCTTTTCCACAGTCTCTCCTTAGGGCTACTTGAAGAGGAAACAAATTATAGAGACAAAACTGAGAACTCCATTATTTTGTCAAGTTTCAAAGAGCTACTACAAACCATGTTGGATTTAGAGTTCCAAATTCATCTATCTACATAGGAGAGAACAGAGTGAAACCTAAACATAAAAACTGCTACTGTAGACGAACGCTTCAACCTAGAAGAACATAATTTGGTGAGCCAAGTTTTATTTGTGTACTGATCATTACCACCAAGTTTCATCAAGATTGGGTGAAAAAATATTTGCTGGTTTTTCGGAAACTCGTTATTTTTAGAAGCTTGGCCACCACTCTCAATGAAAGTGCTTTTCCACAGTCTGTGCCTAGGGCTACCTGAATAGGAAACAAACCATTGAGACAAAAGTGAGAACTCCTTTATTTTGCAACTTTCAAAGTGCTACTACAAACCATGTTGGATTAAGTGTTCCAAATTCATCTATCTATTAGGAGAGAACAGAGGAAAACTAAAAATAAGAACTGCTGCTGTAAACGAACGCTTCAACCGAGAGGAAAAAAATTTGGTGAGCCAAGTAGGATTTGTGTAATGATCGTTACCACCACGTATCATCAAGATTGGGTGAAAAATATTTGATGGTATTTCGTAAATTCGTAATTTCTTGGAAGCTTGGCAACCCCTTTCAATGAAAATGCTTTTCCACAATCTCTGTATGGGCTACTTAAAGAGGAAAGAAATTATAGAGACAAAACTGAGAACTCCTTTATTTTTGTCAAGTTTCAAAGAGCTACTACAAACCATGTTGGATTTTAGAGTTCCAAATTCATCTATCTACATAGGAGAGAACAGAGTGAAACCTAAACATAAAAAACTGCTACTGTAGACGAACGCTTCAACCTAGAAGAACAAAATTTGGTGAGACAAGTGGGATTTCTGTACTGATCATTACCACCAAGTATCATCAAGATTGGGTGAAAAAATATTTGCTGGTATTTCGGAAACTCGTTATTTTTTGAAGCTTGGCAACCCCTCTCAATGAAACTGGTTTTCCACAGTCTGTGCTAGGGGATACATGAAGAGGAAAACAACCTAGAGACAAAACTGAGAACTCCTTTATTTTGTCAAGTTTCAGAGAGCTACTACAAACCATGTTGGATTTAGAGTTCCAAATTCATCTATCTATATAGTAAAGAACAGAGGAAAACCTAAAATAAAAACGAGTACTGTAGACGAACGCTTCAACCTAGAAGAACAAAATTTGGTGAGACAAGTGGTACTTGTTTACTGATCATTACCACCAAGTATTATTCAAGGTTTTTTTGAAAAAATATTGCTGGTTTTTCGGTAATCGTCATTTTTTAGAAGCTTGGCAACCCCTCTCAATGAAAGGGCATTTCCACAGTCTGTGCCTAGGGGCTATTTGAAGGGGAAACAAACCATAGAGACAAAACTGAGAACTCCTTTATTTTGTCAAGTTTCAAAGAGCTACTACAAACCATGTTGGATTTAGAGTTCCAACTTCATCTATCTATATAGGAGAGAAGAGAGTGAAACCAAAAATAAAAACTGCAAGTGTAAACGAACGCTTCCACCCTAGAAGAACAAAATTTGAGGAGCCAAGTGGGATTTGTGTACTTGTCATTACCACCACGTATCATCAAGATTGGGTGAAAAAATATTTGCTGGTATTTCGGAAACTCGTTATTTCTTGGAAGCGTGGCAACCCTTTTTAATGAAAGTGCTTTTCCACAGTCTCTGCTTAGGGCTAATTGAAGAAAAAACAAACCATAGAGACAAAACTGAGAACTACATTTTTTTGTCAAGTTTCAAAGAGCAACTACAAACCATGTTGGATTTAGAGTTCCAAATTAATCTATCTATATAGGAGAGAACAGAGGAAAACCTAAATATAAAAACGACTACTGTAGCCGAACACTTCAACCTAGAAGAACAAAATTTTGTGAGCCAAATTGGAGTTGTGTACTTGTCATTACCACCACGTATCATCAAGATTGGGTAAAAAAATATTTGCTGGTATTTCGGAACTCGTTATTTTTAGAAGCTTGGCCACCACTCTCAATGAAAGTGCTTTTCCACAGTCTGTGCCTAGGGCTACCTGAATAGGAAACAAACCATTGAGACAAAAGTGATTTCCTTTATTTTGTCAACTTTCCAAAGTGCTACTACAAACCATGTTGGATTAAGTGTTCCAAATTCATCTATCTATATAGGAGAGAACAGAGGGAAAACTAAAAATAAGAACTGCTGCTGTAAACGAACGCTTCAACCTAGAGGAAAAAAATTTGGTGAGCCAAGTAGGATTTGTGTAATGATCATTACCACCACGTATCATCAAGATTGGGTGAAAAAATATTTGATGGTATTTCGTAAATTCGTAATTTCTTGGAAGCTTGGCAACACCTTTCAATGAAAATGCTTTTCCACAATCTCTGTATGGGCTACTTAAAGAGAAAACAAATTATAGACACAAAACTGAGAACTCCTTTATTTTGTCAAGTTTCAAAGAGCTACTACAAACCATGTTGGATTTAGAGTTCCAAATTATCTATCTACATAGAAGAGAAAAGAGTGTAACCTAAACATAAAAACTCATACTGTAGATGAACGCTTCACCTAGAAGAACAAAATTTGGTGAGCCATGTGGGATTTGTGTACCGATCATTACCACCAAGTATCATCAAGATTGGGTGAAAAAATATTTGCTGGTGTTTCAGAAACTCGTTATTTCTTGGAAACTTGGCAACCCCTTTCAATGAAAGTGCTATTCCCAGTCTCTACTTAGGGCTACTTGAAGAGGAAACAAACCATAGAGACAAACTGAGAACTACTTTTTTTTGTTAAGTTTCAAAGAGCGACTACAAAAAATGTTGCATTTAGAGTTCCAAATTCATCTATCTATATAGGAGAGAACAGAAGGAACCCTAAATATAAAAACGACTACTGTAGACGAACGCTTCAACCTAGAAGAACAAAATTTGGTGAGCCAAGTGGGATTTGTGTACTTGTCATTACCACCACGTATCATCAAGATTGGGTGAAAAAATATTTGCTGGTATTTCGGAAACTCGTAATTTATAGGAAGCTTGGCAACCCTTTTTAATTAAAGTGCTTTTCCACAGTCTCTGCTTAGGGCTAATTGAAGAAAAAACAAACCATAGAGACAAAACTGAGAACTACATTTTTTGTCAAGTTTCAAAGAGCAACTACAAACCATGTTGGATTTAGAGTTCCAAATTAATCTGTCTATATAGGAGAGAACAGAGGAAAACCTAAATATAAAAACGACTACTGTAGCCGAACGCTTCAACTAGAAGAACAAAATTTGGTGAGCCAAATTGGAGTTGTGTACTTGTCATTACCACCAGTATCATCAAGATTGGTTAAAAAAATATTTGCTGGTATTTCGGAAACTCGTTATTTCTTAGAAGCTTTGCAACCTCTCTCAATGAAAGTGCTTTTCCACAGTCTGTGCCTAGGGCTACTTGAAGAGGAAACAAATCATAAAGACAAAACTGAGAACTAGTTTTTTTTTTCAAGTTTCAAAGAGCTACTACAAACCATGGGTTGATTTAGAGTTCCAAAGTCTCTATCTATATAGGAGAGAACACAGGAAACCTAAAAATAAAAAACTGCTACTGTCAACGAATGCTTCATCTAGAAGAACTAAATTTGGTGACCCAAGTGGGATTTGTGTACTTGTCATTAAAACCAAGTATCATCAAGATTGGGTTAAAAAAATATATGCTGGTATTACGGAAACTCGTAATTTCTTGGAAATTTGGCAACCCATTTCAATGAAAGTGCTTTTCCAAAGTCTCTGCTTTGGGCTACTTGAAGAGGACACAAATTATAGAGACAAAGCTGAGAACTCTTTTATTTTGTCAAGTTTCAAAGAGCTACTACAAACCATGTTGGATTTAGAGTTCCAAAATTCATCTATCTAGATAGGAATTAACAGAGTGAAACCTAAACATAAAAACTGTTACTGTAGACGAACACTTCAACCTAGAATAACAAACATTGGTGAGCCAAGTGGGATTTGTGTACTGTTCATTATCACCAATTATCATCAAGATTGGGTGAAACAATATTTGCTGGTATTTCAGAAACTCGTTATTTCTTAGAAGCTTGGCAACCCCTCTCAATGAAAGTGCTTTTCCACAGTCTCTGCCCAGGGCTACCTGAAGAGGAAACAAACCATAGATACAAAACTGAGAACTCCTTTATTTTGTCAAGTTTCAAAGAGCTACTAGAAACCATGTTGGATTTAGAGTTCCAAATCATCTATCTATATCGAGAGAACAGAGTGAAACCTAAAAATAAAAACTGCTACTTGAAACGAACGCTTCAACCTAGAAGAACAAAATTTGGTGAGCCATGTGGGATTTTTGTACTTGTCATTACCATCACGTATCATCAAGATTGGGTGATAAAATATTTGCTGGTATTTCGGAAACTCGTTATTTCTTGGAAGCTTGGCAACCTCTTTCAATGAAAGTGCTTATCCACAGTCTTTCTTAGGGCTCCTTGAAGAGTAAACAAATTATAGAGAACAAACTGAGAACTCCTTTATTTTGTCAAGTTTCAAAGAGCTACTACAAACCATGTTGGATTTTGAGTTCCAATTCATCTATCTACATAGGAGAGAACAGAGTGAAACCTAAGAATAAAACTGCTACTGTAGACGAACACGTAACCTAGAGGAACAAAATTTGGTTAGCCAAGTGGGATTTGTGTACTGATCATTACCACCAAGTATCATCAAGATTGGGTGAAAAAATATTTGCTGGAATTTCTAAAACTCGTTATTTCTTAGAAAGCTTGGCAACCCCTCTCAAAGAAAGTGCTTTTCCACAGTCTGTGCCTAGGGATACTTGAAGGGGAAATATACCATAAAGACAAAACTGAGAACTCCTTTATTTTGTCAAGTTTCAAAAAGCTTCTACAAACCATGTTGGATTTAGAGTTCCAAATTCATCTATCTATATAGGAGAGAACAGAGGGAAACCTAAAAATAAAAACTGCTACTGTAAACGAACGCTTCAACCTAGAAGAACAAAATTTGGTGAGCCAAGTGGGATTTGTGTACTTGTCATTACCACCAAGTATCATCAAGATTGGGCGAAAAAATATTTGTTGTTATTTCGGAACTCGTATTTTCTTGGAAGCTTGGCAACCCCTTTCAATGAAAGTGCTTTTCCAAAATCTCTGCTTTGGGCTACTTGAAGAGGAAACACATTATAGAGACAAAGCTGAGAACTCTTTTATTTTGTCATTTTGCAAGAGCTACTACAAACCATGTTGGATTTAGAGTTCCAAATTCATCTATCTATATAGGATAGAACAGATGGAAACCTGAAAATAAAAACTGCTAATGTAAACACGCTTCAACCTAGAAGAACAAAATTTGGTGAGCCAAGTGGGATTTGTGTACTTGTCATTACCACCACGTATCATCCAGACTGGGTGAAAAAATATTTGCTGGTATTTCGGAAACTAGTAATTTCTTGGAAGCTTGGCAACCCCTTTCAAAGAAAGTGCTTTTCCACAGTCTCTGCCCAGGGCTACCTGAAGAGGAAACAAACCATAGATACAAAACTGAGAACTCCTTTATTTTGTCAAGTTCAAAGAGCTACTAGAAACCATGTTGGATTTAGAGTTCCAATTCATCTATCTATATCGGAGAGAACAGAGTGAAACCTAAAAATAAAAACTGCTACTTGAAACGAACGCTTCAACCTAGAAGAACAAAATTTGATGAGCCAAGTGGGATTGTTTACTTGTCATTACCACCAAGTATCATCAAGATTCGGTGAAAAAATGTAGCTGGTATTTCGAAAAATCGTTATTTCTTAGAAGCTTGGCAACCCCTTTCAATGAAAGTGCTTTTCCAAAGTCTCTGCTTAGGCTACTTGAAGAGGACACAAATTATAGAGACAAAGCTGAGAACTCTTTTATTTTGTCAAGTTTCAAAGAGCTACTACAAACCATGTTGGATTTAGAGTTCCAATTCATCTATCTATATAGGATAGACCAGATGGAAACCTAAAAATAAAAACTGCTACTGTAAACAACGCTTCAACCTAGAAGAACAAAATTTGGTGAGCCAAGTGGGATTTGTGTACTTGTCATTACTACCACGTATCATCCAGACTGGGTAAAAAAATATTTGCTGGTATTTCGGAAACTCATAATTTCTTGTTAGCTTGGCAACCCCTGTCAATGAAAGTGCTTTTACACAGTCTTTCTTAGGTCTACTTGAAGAGGAAAGAAATTATAGAGACAAAACTGAGAACTCCTTTATTTTGTCAAGTTTCAAAGAGCTACTACAAACATGTTGGATTTAGAGTTCCCAATTCATCTATCTACATAGGAGAGAACAGAGTGAAACCTAAACATAAAACTGCTACTCTAGACGAACGCTTCAACCTAGAAGAACAAAATTTGGTGAGCCAAGTGGGATTTGTGTACTGATCATTACCACCAAGTATCATCAAGATTGGGTGAAAAAATATTTGCTGGTATTTCAGAAACTCGTTATTTCTTAGAAGCTTGGCAACCCCTCTCAATGAAAGTGATTTTCCACAGTCTGTGCCTAGGGCTACTTGAAGAGGAACAAACCATAGAGACAAAACTGAGAACTCCTTTATTTTGTCAAGTTTCAAAGAGCTACTACAAACCATGTTGGATTTTAGAGTTCCAAATTCATCTATCTATATAGGAGAGAACAGAGGAAAACCTAAAAATAAAACTGCTACAGTAAATGAACGCTTCAACATAGAAGAAAAAATTTGGTGAGCCAAGTGGATTTGTGTACCGATCATTACCACCACGTATCAACAAGATTGGGTGAAAAAATATTTGCTGGTATTTCGGAAACTCGTATTTCTTGAAGCTTGGCAACCCCTTTCAATGAAAGTGCTTTTCCACAGTCTCTGCTTAGGGCGACTAGAAGAGGAATCAATTCATAAAGACAAAACTGAAAACTAGTTTTTTTTTCAAGTTTCAAAGAGCTACTACAAACCTTGGTTGATTTAGAGTTCCAAAGTCATCTATCTATATAGGAGAGAACAGAGGGAAAACCTAAAAATAAAAACTGCTACTCTAAACGAACGCTTCAACCTAGAAGAACAAAATTTGGTGAGCCAAGTGGGATTTGTGTACTTGTCATTACCACCAAGTATCATAAAGATTGGGTGAAAAAATATTTGCTGGTATTTCGGAAACTCGTTAATTTCTTAGAAGCTTGGCAACCCCACTCAATGAAATTGATTTTCCACAGTCTGTGCCTAGGACTACTTGACGAGGAAACAAACCATAGTGAGACAAAACTGAGAAATCCCTTTATTTTGTCAAGTTTTCAAAGAGCTACTAGAAACCATGTTTTATTTAGGGTTCCAAATTCATCTATCTATATAGGAAGAGAAATAGTGAAACCTAAAAATAAAAACTCATATTGTAAACGAACGCTTCAACCTAGAAGAACAAATATGTTGAGCCAAGTCAAATTTGTGTACTTGTCATTACCCCACGTATCATCAAGATTGGGTGAAAAAATTATTTGCTGGTTTTTCGGAAACTCGTTTTTCTTAGAACCTTGGCAACACCTCTCAATGAAAGTGCTTTTCCACAGTCTGTGCCTAGGGCTACTTGAAGGGGAAACAATCCATAGAGACAAAAGTGAGAACTCCCATTAATTTTGTCAAGTTTCAAAGAGCTACTAGAAACCATGTTTTATTTAGGGTTCCAATTCATCTATCTATATAGGAGAGAACAGAGGAAAACCTAAAAATAAAAACTGCTACAGTAAATGAACGCTTCAACCTAGAAGAACAAAATTTGGTGAGCCAAGTGGGATTTGTGTACCGATCATTACCACCACGTATCAACAAGATTGGGTGAAAATATATTTGCTGGTATTTCGGAAACTCGTAATTTCTTGGACGCTGGCAACCCCTTTCAATGAAAGTGCTTTTCCACAGTCTCTGCTTAGGGCTACTTGAATAGGAAACAAATCATAAATGACAAAACTGAGAACTAGTTTTTTTTTCAAGTTTCAAAGAGCTACTACAAACCATGGTTGATTTAGAGTTTCCAAAGTCATCTATCTATATGGAGAGAACACAGGAAACCTAAAATAAAAACTGCTACTGTCAACGAATGCTTCAACCTAGAAGAACTAAATTTGGTGACCCAAGTGGGATTTGTGTACTTGTCATTAAAACCAAGTATCATCAAGATTGGGTTAAAAAATATATGCTGGTATTTCGGAAACTCGTAATTTCTTGGAAATTTGGCAACCATTTCAATGAAAGTGCTTTTCCAAAGTCTCTGCTTTGGGCTACTTGAAGAGGACACAGTTATAGAGACAAAGCTGAGAACTCTTTTATTTTGTCAAGTTTCAAAGAGCTACTACCAAACATGTTGGATTTAGAGTTCCAAATTCATCTATCTAGATAGGAATTAACAGAGTGAAACCTAGACATAAAAACTGTTACTGTAGACGAACACTTCAACCTAGAAGAACAAACATTGGTGAGCCAAGTGGGATTTGTGTACTGATCATTATCACCAATATCATCAAGATTGGGTGAAACAATATTTGCTGGTATTTCAGAAACTCGTTATTTCTTAGAAGCTTGGCAACCCCTCTCAATGAAAGTGCTTTTCACAGTCTCTGCCCAGGGCTACCTGAAGAGGAAACAAACCATAGATACAAAACTGAGAACTCCTTATTTTGTCAAGTTTCAAAGAGCTACTAGAACCATGTTGGATTTAGAGTTCCAAATTCATCTATCTATATCGGAGAGAACAGAGTGAAACCTAAAAATAAAAACTGCTACTTGAAACGAACGCTTCAACCTAGAAGAACAAAATTTGGTGAGCCATGTGGGATTTGTGTACTTGTCATTACCATCACGTATCATCAAGATTGGGTGATAAAATATTTGCTGGTATTTCGGAAACTCGTTATTTCTTGGAAGCTTGGCAACCTCTTTCAATGAAAGTGCTTATCCACAGTCTTTCTAGGGCTCCTTGAAGAGTAAACAAATTATAGAGAACAAACTGAGAACTCCTTTATTTTGTCAAGTTTCAAAGAGCTACTACAAACCATGTTGGATTTTGAGTTCCAAATTCATCTATCTACATAGGAGAGAACAGAGTGAAACCTAAGAATAAAAACTGCTACTGTAGACGAACACGTTAACCTAGAGGAACAAAATTTGGTTAGCCAAGTGGGATTTGTGTACTGATCATTACCACCAAGTATCATCAAGATTGGGTGAAAAAATATTTGCTGGAATTTCTAAAACTCGTTATTTCTTAGAAGCTTGGCAACCCCTCTCAAAGAAAGTGCTTTTCCACAGTCTGTGCCTGGGATACTTGAAGGGGAAATATACCATAAAGACAAAACTGAGAACTCCTTTATTTTGTCAAGTTTCAAAAAGCTTCTACAAACCATGTTGGATTTAGAGTTCCAAATTCATCTATCTATATAGGAGAGAACAGAGGGAAACTAAAAATAAAAACTGCTACTGTAAACGAACGCTTCAACCTAGAAGAACAAAATTTGGTGAGCCAAGTGGGATTTGTGTACTTGTCATTACCACCAAGTATCATCAAGATTGGGCGAAAAAATATTTGTTGTTATTTCGGAAACTCGTATTTTCTTGGAAGCTTGGCAACCCCTTTCAATGAAAGTGCTTTCCAAAATCTCTGCTTTGGGCTACTTGAAGAGGAAACACATTATAGAGACAAAGCTGAGAACTCTTTTATTTTGTCATTTTGCAAGAGCTACTACAAACCATGTTGGATTTAGAGTTCCAAATTCATCTATCTATATAGGATAGAACAGATGGAAACCTGAAAATAAAAACTGCTAATGTAAACAACGCTTCAACCTAGAAGAACAAAATTTGGTGAAGCAAGGGGGATTTGTGTACTTGTCATTACCACCACGTATCATCCAGACTGGGTGAAAAAATATTTGCTGGTATTTCGGAAACTCGTAATTTCTTGGAAGCTTGGCAACCCCTTTCAATGAAAGTGCTTTTCCACAGTTTCTGCATAGGGCTACTTGAAGAGGAAACAAATAATAGAGACAAAACTTAGAATTCCTTTATTTTGTCAAGTTTCAAAGAGCTACTACAAACCATGTTGGATTTAGAGTTCCAAATTCATCTATCTATATAGGAGAGAACAGAGCGAACCCTGAGAATATAAACTGCTACTGTAAACGAACGCTTCAAACTAAAAGACCAAATTTGGTGAGTCAAGTGGGATTTGTGTACCGATGATTAAAACAAGTATCATCAAGATTGGTGAAACAATACATGCTGGTATTTCTGAAACTCGTAATTTCCTGGAAGCTTGCAACCCCTTTCAATGAAAGTGCTTTTCCACAGTCTCTCCTTAGGGCTACTTGAAGAGGAAACAAATTATAGAGACAAAACTGAGAACTCCATTATTTTGTCAAGTTTCAAAGAGCTACTACAAACCATGTTGGATTTAGAGTTCCAATTCATCTATCTACATAGGAGAGAACAGAGTGAAACCTAAACATAAAAACTGCTACTGTAGACGAACGCTTCAACCTAGAAGAACATAATTTGGTGAGCCAAGTGGTATTTGTGTACTGATCATTACCACCAAGTTTCATCAAGATTGGGTGAAAAAATATTTGCTGGTTTTTGGAAACTCGTTATTTTAGAAGCTTGGCCACCACTCTCAATGAAAGTGCTTTTCCACAGTCTGTGCCTAGGGCTACCTGAATAGGAAACAAACCATTGAGACAAAAGTGAGAACTCCTTTATTTTGTCAACTTTCAAAGTGCTACTACAAACCATGTTGGATTAAGTGTTCAAAATTCATCTATCTATATAGGAGAGAACAGAGGGAAACTAAAAATAAGAACTGCTGCTGTAAACGAACGCTTCAACCGAGAGGAAAAAAATTTGGTGAGCCAAGTAGGATTTGTGTAATGATCATTACCACCACGTATCATCAAGATTGGGTGAAAAAATATTTGATGGTATTTCGTAAATTCGTAATTTCTTGGAAGCTTGGCAACCACTTTCAATGAAAATGCTTTTCCACAATCTCTGTATGGGCTACTTAAAGAGGAAAGAAATTATAGAGACAAAACTGAGAACTCCTTTATTTTGTCAAGTTTCAAAGAGCTACTACAAACCATGTTGGATTTAGAGTTTCCAAATTCATCTATCTACATAGGAGAGAACAGAGTGAAACCTAAACATAAAAACTGCTACTGTAGACGAACGCTTCAACCTAGAAGAACAAAATTTGGTGAGACAAGTGGGATTTCTGTACTGATCATTACCACCAAGTATCATCAAGATTGGGTGAAAAAATATTTGCTGGTATTTCGGAAACTCGTTATTTCTTGGAAGCTTGGCAACCCCTCTCAATGAAACTGGTTTTCACAGTCTGTGCTAGGGATACATGAAGAGGAAACAACCATAGAGACAAAACTGAGAACTCCTTTATTTTGTCAAGTTTTCAGAGAGCTACTACAAACCATGTTGGATTTAGAGTTCCAAATTCATCTATCTATATAGTAAAGAACAGAGGAAAACCTAAAATAAAAACGAGTACTGTAGACGAACGCTTCAACCTAGAAGAACAAAATTAGGTGAGACAAGTGGTATTTGTTTACTGATCATTACCACCAAGTTTTATCAAGGTTTTTTTGAAAAAATATTTGCTGGTTTTTCGGTATTCGTCATTTTTTAGAAGCTTGGCAACCCTCTCAATGAAAGGGCATTTCCACAGTCTGTGCCTAGGGCTATTTGAAGGGAAACAAACCATAGAGACAAAACTGAGAACTCCTTTATTTTGTCAAGTTTCAAAGAGCTACTACAAACCATGTTGGATTTAGAGTTCCAACTTCTCTATCTATATAGGAGAGAAGAGAGTGAAACCAAAAATAAAAACTGCAAGTGTAAACGAACGCTTCCACCTAGAAGAACAAAATTTGAGGAGCCAAGTGGGATTTGTGTACTTGTCATTACCACACGTATCATCAAGATTGGGTGAAAAAATATTTGCTGGTATTCGGAAACTCGTTATTTCTTGGAAGCGTGGCAACCCTTTTTAATGAAAGTGCTTTTCCACAGTCTCTGCTTAGGGCTAATTGAAGAAAAAACAAACATAGAGACAAAACTGAGACTACATTTTTTTGTCAAGTTTCAAAGAGCAACTACAAACCATGTTGGATTTTAGAGTCCAAATTAATCTATTATATAGGAGAGAACAGAGGAAAACCTAAATATAAAAACGACTACTGTAGCCGAACACTTCAACCTAGAAGAACAAAATTTTGTGAGCCAAATTGGAGTTGTGTACTTGTCATTACCACCACGTATCATCAAGATTGGGTAAAAAAAATATTTGCTGGTATTTCGGAAACATCGTTATTTCTTAGAAGCTTTGCAACCTCTCTCAATGAAAGTGCTTTTCCCACAGTCTGTGCCTAGGGCTACTTGAAGAGGAAAAAAACCATAGCGACAAATCTGAGAACTCCTTTATTTTGTCAAGTTTCAAAGAGCTACTACAAACCATGTTGGATTTAGAGTTCAAAATTCATCTATCTATATAGGAGAGAAGAGAGGGAAACTGAAAATATAAACTGCTTCTGTAAACGAACGCTTCAACCTAGAAGACCAAAATGTGGTGTGTCAAGTGGGATTTGTGTACGGATCATTACCACCAAGTATCATCAAGATTGGGTGAAAAATTATTTGCTGGTATTTCGGAAACTCGTTATTTCTTGGAAGCTTGGCAACCACTCTCAATGAAAGTGGCATTTCACAGTCTGTGCCTTGGGCTACTTGAAGGGGAAACAAAACATAGAGACAAAACTGAGAACTCCTTTATTTTGTCAAGTTTCAAAGAGCTACTACAACCATGTTGGATTTAGAGTTTCAAATTATCTATATATATAGGAGAGAACAGAGTGAAACCAAAAAATAAAAACTGCACTGTAAACGAACGCTTCCTCCTAGAAGAACAAAATTTTTAGAGCAAGTGGAATTTGTTGTACTTGTCATTACCACCACGTATCATCAAGATTGGGTGAAGAAATATTTGCTGCTATTTCTGAAACTCATAATTTATAGGAAGCTTGGCAACCCTTTTTAATGAAAGTGCTTTTCCACAGTCTCTGCTTAGGGCTACTTGAAGAGGAAAACAAACCATAGAGACAAAACTGAGAACTACTTTTTTTTTTGTCAAGTTTCAAAGAGCGACTACAAACCATGTTGGATTTAGAGTTCCAAATTAATCTATCTATATAGGAGTGAACAGAGGGAAACCTAAATATAAAAACGACTACTGTAGACCAACGCTTCAACCTAGAAGAACAAAATTTGATGAGCCCAGTGGGATTGTGTCCTTGTCATTACCACCAGGTATCATCCAGATTTGGGTGAAAAAATATTTGCTGGTATTTCGGAAACTTGTAATTTCTTGGAAGCTTGGCAACCCCTTTCAATGAAGTGCTTTTCCACAGTCTCTGCTTAGGGCTACTTGAAGAGGAAACAAACCATAGAGAGAAATTTGAGAACTCCTTTATTTTGTCAAGTTTCAAAGAGCTACTACAACCATGTTGGATTTAGAGTTCCAAATTATCTATCTACATAGAAGAGAAAAGAGTGAAACCTAAACATAAAAACTCATACTGTAGATGAACGCTTCAACCTAGAAGAACAAAATTTGGTGAGCCATGTGGGATTTGTGTACCGATCATTACCACCAAGTATCATCAAGATTGGGTGAAAAAATATTTGCTGGTGTTTCAGAAACTCGTTATTTCTTGGAAGCTTGGCAACCCCTTTCAATGAAAGTGCTATTCCACAGTCTCTACTTAGGGCTACTTGAAGAGGAAACAAACCGTAGAGACAAAACTGAGAACTACTTTTTTTTTGTTAAGTTTCAAAGAGCGACTACAAATAATGTTGGATTTAGAGTTCCAAATTAATCTATCTATATAGGAGAGAACAGAGGGAAAACTAAATATAAAAACGACTACTGTAGACGAACGCTTCAACCTAGAAGAACAAAATTTGGTGAGCCAAGTGGGATTTGTGTACTTGTCATTTCCACCACGTATCATCAAGATTGGGTGAAAAAATATTTGCTGGTATTTCGGAAACTCGTTATTTCTTGGAAGCGTGGCAACCCTTTTTAATGAAAGTGCTTTTCCACAGTCTCTGCTTAGGGCTAATTGAAGAAAAAACAAACCATAGAGACAAAACTGAGAACTACATTTTTTTGTCAAGTTTCAAAGAGCAACTACAAACCATGTTGGATTTAGAGTTCCAAATTAATCTATCTATATAGGAGAGAACAGAGGAAAACCTAAATAAAAAACGACTACTGTAGCCGAACACTTCAACCTAGAAGAACAAAATTTTGTGAGCCAAATTGGAGTTGTGTACTTGTCATTACCACCACGTATCATCAAGATTGGGTAAAAAAATATTTGCTGGTATTTCGGAAACTCGTTATTTCTTAGAAGCTTTGCAACCTCTCTCAATGAAAGTGCTTTTCCACAGTCTGTGCCTAGGGCTACTTGAAGAGGAAACAAACCATAGCGACAAAACTGAGAACTCCTTTATTTTGTCAAGTTTCAAAGAGCTACTACAAACCATGTTGGATTTAGAGTTCCAAATTCATCTATCTATATAGGAGAGAAGAGAGGGAAACCTGAAAATATAAACTGCTTCTGTAAACGAACGCTTCAACCTAGAAGACCAAAATGTGGTGTGTCAAGTGGGATTGTGTACGGATCATTACCACCAAGTATCATCAAGATTGGGTGAAAAAATATTTGCTGGTATTTCGGAAACTCGTTATTTCTTGGAAGCTTGGCAACCTCTTTCAATGAAAGTGCTTATCCACAGTCTTTCTTAGGGCTCTTGAAGAGTAAACAAATTATAGAGAACAAACTGAGAACTCCTTTATTTTGTCAAGTTTCAAAGAGCTACTACAAACCATGTTGGATTTTGAGTTCCAAATTCATCTATCTACATAGGAGAGAACAGAGT
>NW_027516523.1:0-57575 GCF_048772815.1 Callospermophilus lateralis | reverse complement strand
TTCACTCTATTTCCTCCTATACAGATAGATGTCTTTTTTAAGTCTAAATCAAACACGGTTTGTGCTAGCTCCTTGAAACTTGACAAAATAAAGTAGTTCTAAGTTCTGTCTTTGTGGTTTGTTTCCTCTTGAAATAGGCACAAGGAAAGTCTGTGTAAAACACATTCATTGGAAAGGTGTGCCAAGCTTCCAAAAAACTACTGGTTTTCTGAATACTCGGCAAATTTTTTTTCATCCGACCTTGATGATCTCTGTGATAATGATCACTTCACTAAGTCCACTTAGCTGCCCAATATTCACTCTTCTAGGATGAAGTGTTCGTGACCAGTAACAGTTTGAGTTTTTAGGTTTCACTCTATTTCCTCCTATATAGATAAATGTGTTTGGAAGTCTAAATCAAACACGGTTTGTGCTAGCTCCTTGAAACTTGACAAAATAAAGTAGTTCTAAGTTCTGTCTTTGTGGTTTGTTTTCTCTTGAAATAGCCACAAGCAAAGACTACGTAAAACACCTTCATTGGAAAGGTTTCCAAGCTTCCAAAATACAAAGGTTTTCTGAATACTCGGCAATTTTTTTTTCATCCGAACTTGATGATCTCTGTGGTAATGATCAGTTCACTAAGTCCACTTAGCTGCCCAATTTTCACTCTTCTAGGATGAAGCGTTCGTTACCAGTAACAGTTTGAATTTTTAGGTTTCACTCTATTTCCTCCTATACAGATAGATGTGTTTTTTAAGTCTAAATCAAACACGGTTTGTGCTAGCTCCTTGAAACTTGACCAAATAAAGTAGTTCTAAGTTCTGTCTTTGTGGTTTGTTTCCTTTTGAAATATCCACAAGCAAAGACTGCGTAAAACACCTTCATTGGAAAGGTGTTCCAAGCTTCCAAAATACTACTGGTTTTCTGAATACTCGGCAAATTTTTTTTCATCCGACCTTGATGATCTCTGTGGTAATGATCAGTTCACTAAGTCCACTTAGCTGCCCAATTTTCACTCTTCTAGGATGAAGCGTTCGTGACCAGTAACAATTTGAATTTTTAGGTTTCACTCTATTTCCTCCTATACAGATAGATGTCTTTTTTAAGTCTAAATCAAACACGGTTTGTGCTAGCTCCTTGAAACTTGACAAAAAGAAGTAGTTCTAAGTTCTGTCTTTGTGGTTTGTTTCCTCTTGAAATAGCCACAAGCAAAGACTGCGTAAAACACCTTCATTGGAAACCTGTTCCAAGCTTCCAAAATACTACTGATTTTCTGAATACTCGGCAAATTTTTTTTCAACCGACCTTGATGATCTCTGTGGTAATGATCAGTTCACTAAGTCCACTTAGCTGCCCAATTTTCACTCTTCTAGGATGAAGCGTTCGTGACCAGTCACAATTTGAATTTTTAGGTTTCACTCTATTTCCTCCTATACAGATAGATGTCTTTTTTAAGTCTAAATCAAACACGGTTTGTGCTAGCTCCTTGAAACTTGACAAAATAAAGTAGTTCTAAGTTCTGTCTTTGTGGTTTGTTTCCTCTTGAAATAGCCACAAGCAAAGACTGCGTAAAACACCTTCATAGGAAACCTGTTCCAAGCTTCCAAAATACTACTGCTTTTCTGAATACTCGGCAAATTTTTTTCATCCGACCTTGATGATCTCTGTGGTAATGATCAGTTCACTAAGTCCACTTAGCTGCCCAATTTTCACTATTCTAGGATGAAGCGTTCGTTACCAGTAACAGTTTGAATTTTTAGGTTTCACTCTATTTCCTCCTATACAGATAGATGTCTTTTTTAAGTCTAAATCAAACAAGGTTTGTGCTAGCTCCTTGAACCTTGACAAAATAAAGTAGTTCTAAGTTCTGTCTTTGTGGTTTGTTTCCTCTTGAAATAGCCACAAGGAAAGACTGCGTAAAACACATTCATTGGAAAGGTGTGCCAAGCTTCCAAAATACTACTGGTTTCTGAATACTCGGCAAATTTTTTTTCATCCGACCTTGATGATCTCTGTGGTAATGATGAGTTCACTAAGTCCACTTAGCTGCCCAATTTTCACTCTTCTAGGATGAAGCGTTCGTTACCAGTAACAGTTTGAATTTTTAGGTTTCACTCTATTTCCTCCTATACAGATAGATATCTTTTTTAAGTCTAAATCAAACACGGTTTGTGCTAGCTCCTTGAAACTTGACAAAAAAAGTAGTTCTAAGTTCTGTCTTTGTGGTTTGTTTCCTCTTGAAATAGCCACAAGCAAAGACTTCGTAAAACATCTTTATTGGAAAGGTGTTCCAAGCTTAAAAAAAACTACAGGTTTTCTGAATACTCTGCAAATTTTTTTTCATCCGACCTTGATGATCTCTGTGGTAATGCTCAGTTCACTAAGTCAACTTAGCTGCCCAATTTTCACTCTTCTAGGATGAAGCGTTCGTTACCAGTAACAGTTTGAATTTTTAGGTTTCACTCTATTTCCTCCTATACAGATAGATGTCTTTTTTAAGTCTAAATCAAACACGGTTTGTGCTAGCTCCTTGAAACTTGACAAAATAAAGTAGTTCTAAGTTCTGTCTTTGTGGTTTGTTTCCTTTTGAAATAGGCACAAGCAAAGACTGCGTAAAACACATTCATTGGAAGGTGTGCCAAGCCTCCAAAAAACTACTGGTTTTCTGAATACTCGGCCAATTTTTTTCATCCGACCTTGATGATCTCTGTGGTAATGTTCACTTCACTAAGTCCACTTAGCTGCCCAATTTTCACTCTTCTAGGATGAATCGTTCGTTACCAGTAACAGTTTTAATTTTTAGGTTTCACTCTATTTCCTCCTATACAGATAGATGTGTTTTTTAAGTCTAAATCAAACACGGTTTGTGCTAGCTCCTTGAAACTTGACAAAATAAAGTAGTTCTAAGTTCCGTCTTTGTGGTTTGTTTCCTCTTGAAATAGCCCACAAGCAAAGACTGCGTAAAACACCTTCATTGGAAAATGTTCCAAGCTTCCAAAATACTACTGCTTTTCTAAATACTCGGCAAATTTTTTTTTCATCCGACCTTGATAATCTCTGTGGTAATGATCAGTTCACTAAGTCCACTTAGCTGCCCAATTTTCACTATTCTAGGATGAAGCGTTCGTTACCAGTAACAGTTTGAATTTTTAGGTTTCACTCTATTTCCTCCTATACAGATAGATGTCTTTTTTAAGTCTAAATCAAACACGGTTTGTGCTAGCTCCTTGAAACTTGACAAAATAAAGTAGTTCTAAGTTCTGTCTTTGTGGTTCGTTTCCTCTTGAAATAGGCACAAGGAAAGTCTGTGTAAAACACATTCATTGGAAAGGTGTGCCAAGCTTCAAAAAACTACTGGTTTTCTGAATACTCGGCAAATTTTTTTTCATCCGACCTTGATGATCTCTGTGATAATGATCACCTCACTAAGTCCACTTAGCTGCCCAATATTCACTCTTCTAGGATGAAGCGTTCGTGACCAGTAACAGTTTGAGTTTTTAGGTTTCACTCTATTTCCTCCTATATAGATAAATGTGTTTGGAAGTCTAAATCAAACACGGTTTGTGCTAGCTCCTTGAAACTTGACAAAATAAAGTAGTTCTAAGTTCTGTCTTTGTGGTTTGTTTCCTCTTGAAATAGCCACAAGCAAAGACTACGTAAAACACCTTCATTGGAAAGGTTTCCAAGCTTCCAAAATACAACTGGTTTTCTGAATACTCGGCAATTTTTTTTTCATCCGAACTTGATGATCTCTGTGGTAATGATCAGTTCACTAAGTCCACTTAGTTGCCCAATTTTCACTCTTCTAGGATGAAGCGTTCGTTACCAGTAACAGTTTGAATTTTTAGGTTTCACTCTATTTCCTCCTATACAGATAGATGTGTTTTTTAAGTCTAAATCAAACACGGTTTGTGCTAGCTCCTTGAAACTTGACCAAATAAAGTAGTTCTAAGTTCTGTCTTTGTGGTTTGTTTCCTTTTGAAATAGCCACAAGCAAAGACTGCGTAAAACACCTTCATTGGAAAGGTGTTCCAAGCTTCCAAAATACTACTGATTTTCTGAATACTCGGCAAATTTTTTTTCATCCGACCTTGATGATCTCTGTGGTAATGATCAGTTCACTAAGTCCACTTAGCTGCCCAATTTTCACTCTTCTAGGATGAAGCGTTCGTGACCAGTAACAATTTGAATTTTTAGGTTACACTCTATTTCCTCCTATACAGATAGATGTCTTTTTTAAGTCTAAATCAAACACGGTTTGTGCTAGCTCCTTGAAACTTGACAAAACAAAGTAGTTCTAAGTTCTGTCTTTGTGGTTTGTTTCCTCTTGAAATAGCCACAAGCAAAGACTGCGTAAAACACCTTCATTGGAAACCTGTTCCAAGCTTCCAAAATACTACTGATTTTCTGAATACTCGGCAAATTTTTTTTCATCTGACCTTGATGATCTCTGTGTTAATGATCAGTTCACTAAGTCCACTTAGCTGCCCAATTTTCACTCTTCTAGGATGAAGCGTTCGTTACCAGTAACAGTTTGAATTTTTTGGTTTCACTCTATTTCCTTCTATACAGATAGATGCCTTTTTTAAGTCTAAATCAAACACGGTTTGTGCTAGCTCCTTGAAACTTGACAAAATAAAGTAGTTCTAAGTTCTGCCTTTGTGGTTTGTTTCCTCTTGATATAGCCACAAGGAAAGACTGCGTAAAACACCTTCATTGGAAAGGTGTGCCAAGCTTCCAAAAAACTACTGGTTTTCTGAATACTCGGCGAATTTTTTTTCATCCGACCTTGATGATCTCTGTGGTAATGATCACTTCACTAAGTCCACTTAGCTGCCCAATATTCACTCTTCTAGGATGAAGTGTTCGTTACCAGTAACAGTTTGAGTTTTTAGGTGTCACTCTATTTCCTCCTATATCGATAGATGTGTTTGGAAGTCTAAATCAAACACGGTTTGTGCTAGCTCCTTGAAACTTGACAAAATAAAGTAGTTCTAAGTTCTGTTTTTGTGGTTTGTTTCCTCTTGAAATAGGCACAAGGAAAGTCTGTGTAAAACACATTCATTGGAAAGGTGTGCCAAGCTTCCAAAAAACTACTGGTTTTCTGAATACTCGGCAAATTTTTTTTCATCCGACCTTGATGATCTCTGTGATAATGATCACTTCACTAAGTCCACTTAGCTGCCCAATATTTACTCTTCTAGGATGAAGCGTTCGTGACCAGTAACAGTTTGAGTTTTTAGGTTTCACTCTATTTTTTCCTATACAGATAAATGTGTTTGGAAGTCTAAATCAAACACGGTTTGTGCTAGCTCCTTGAAACTTGACAAAATAAAGTAGTTCTAAGTTCTGTCTTTGTGGTTTGTTTCCTCTTGAAATAGCCACAAGCAAAGACTACGTAAAACACCTTCATTGGAAAGGTTTCCAAGCTTCCAAAATACTACTGGTTTTCTGAATATTCGGCAAATTTTTTTTTCATCCGACCTTGATGATCTCTGTGGTAATGATCAGTTCACTAAGTCCACTTAGCTGCCCAATTTTCACTCTTCTAGGATGAAGCGTTCGTGACCAGTAACAATTTGAATTTTTAGGTTTCACTCTATTTCCTCCTATACAGATAGATGTCTTTTTTAAGTCTAAATCAAACACGGTTTGTGCTAGCTCCTTGAAACTTGACAAAACAAAGTAGTTCTAAGTTCTGTCTTTGTGGTTTGTTTCCTCTTGAAATAGCCACAAGCAAAGACTGCGTAAAACACCTTCATTGGAAAGGTGTGCCAAGCTTCCAAAATACTACTGATTTTCTGAATACTCGGCAAATTTTTTTTCATCCGACCTTGATGATCTCTGTGGTAATGATCAGTTCACTAAGTCCACTTAGCTGCCCAATTTTCACTCTTCTAGGATGAAGCGTTCGTGACCAGTAACAATTTGAATTTTTAGGTTTCACTCTATTTCCTCCTATACAGATAGATGTCTTTTTTAAGTCTAAATCAAACACGGTTTGTGCTAGCTCCTTGAAACTTGACAAAACAAAGTAGTTCTAAGTTCTGTCTTTGTGGTTTGTTTCCTCTTGAAATAGCCACAAGCAAAGACTGCGTAAAACACCTTCATTGGAAACCTGTTCCAAGCTTCCAAAATACTACTGATTTTCTGAATACTCGGCAAATTTTTTTTCATCCGACCTTGATGATCTCTGTGGTAATGATCAGTTCACTAAGTCCACTTAGCTGCCCAATTTTCACTCTTCTAGGATGAAGCGTTCGTTACCAGTAACAGTTTGAATTTTAGGTTTCACTCTATTTCCTCCTATACAGATAGATGCCTTTTTTAAGTCTAAATCAAACACGGTTGGTGCTAGCTCCTTGAAACTTGACAAAATAAAGTAGTTCTAAGTTCTGTCTTTGTGGTTTGTTTCCTCTTGATATAGCCACAAGGAAAGACTGCGTAAAACACCTTCATTGGAAAGGTGTGCCAAGCTTCCAAAAAACTACTGGTTTTCTGAATACTCGGCGAATTTTTTTCATCCGACCTTGATGATCTCTGTGGTAATGATCACTTCACTAAGTCCACTTAGCTGCCCAATATTCACTCTTCTAGGATGAAGTGTTCGTTACCAGTAACAGTTTGAGTTTTTAGGTGTCACTCTATTTCCTCCTATATAGATAGATGTGTTTGGAAGTCTAAATCAAACACGGTTTGTGCTAGCTCCTTGAAACTTGACAAAATAAAGTAGTTCTAAGTTCTGTCTTTGTGGTTTGTTTCCCCTTGAAATAGGCACAAGCAAAGACTGCGTAAAACACATTCATTGGAAGGTGTGCCAAGCTTCCAAAAAACTACTGGTTTTCTGAATACTCGGCAAAATTTTTCATCCGACCTTGATGATCTCTGTGGTAATGATCAGTTCACTAAGTCCACTTAGCTGCCCAATTTTCACTCTTCTAGGATGAAGCGTTCGTTACCAGTAACAGTTTGAATTTTTAGGATTCACTCTATTTCCTCCTATACAGATAGATGTCTTTTTTAAGTCTAAATCAAACACGGTTTGTGCTAGCTCCTTGAAACTTCACAAAATAAAGTAGTTCTAAGTTCTGTCTTTTTGGTTTGTTTCCTCTTGAAATAGGCACAAGCATAGACTGCGTAAAACACATTCATTGAAAGGTGTGCCAAGCTTCCAAAAAACTACTGGTTTTCTGAATACTCGGCAAATTTTTTTTCATCCGACCTTGATGATCTCTGTGGTAATGATCACTTCACTAAGTCCACTTAGCTGCCCAATTTTCACTCTTCTAGGATGAAGCGTTCGTTACCAGTAACAGTTTGAATTTTTTCGGATTCACTCTATTTCCTCCTATACAGATAGATGTCTTTTTTAAGTCTAAATCAAACACGGTTTGTGCTAGCTCCTTGAAACTTGACAAAATAAAGTAGTTCTAAGTTCCTTCCTTGTGGTTTGTTTCCTCTTGAAATAGCCACAAGCAAAGACTGCGTAAAACACATTCATTGGAAAGGTGTGCCAAGCTTCCAAAAAACTACTGGTTTCCTGAATACTCGGCAAATTTTTTTTCATCCGACCTTGATGATCTCTGTGGTAATGATCACTTCACTAAGTCCACTTAGCTGCCCAATATTCACTCTTCTAGGATGAAGTGTTCGTTACCAGTAACAGTTTGAGTTTTTAGGTTTCACTCTATTTCCTCCTATATAGATAGATGTGTTTGGAAGTCTAAATCAAACACGGTTTGTGCTAGCTCCTTGAAACTTGAAAAAATAAAGTAGTTCTAAGTTCTGTCTTTGTGGTTTGTTTCCTCTTGAAATAGCCACAAGCAAAGACTGCGTAAAACACCTTCATTGGAAAGGTTTCCAAGCTTCCAAAATACTACTGGTTTTCTGAATACTTGGCAAATTTTTTTTCATCTGACCTTGATGATCTCTGTGGTAATGATCAGTTCACTAAGTCCACTTAGCTGCCCAATTTTCAATCTTCTAGGATGAAGCGTTCGTTACCAGTAACAGTTTGAATTTTAGGTTTCACTCTATTTCCTCCTATACAGATAGATGCCTTTTTTAAGTCTAAATCAAACACGGTTTGTGCTAGCTCCTTGAAACTTGACAAAATAAAGTAGTTCTAAGTTCTGTCTTTGTGGTTTGTTTCCTCTTGATATAGCCACAAGGAAAGACTGCGTAAAACACCTTCATTGGAAAGGTGTGCCAAGCTTCCAAAAAACTACTGGTTTTCTGAATACTCGGCGAATTTTTTTTCATCCGACCTTGATGATCTCTGTGGTAATGATCACTTCACTAAGTCCACTTAGCTGCCCAATATTCACTCTTCTAGGATGAAGTGTTCGTTACCAGTAACAGTTTGAGTTTTTAGGTGTCACTCTATTTCCTCCTATATAGATAGATGTGTTTGGAAGTCTAAATCAAACACGGTTTGTGCTAGCTCCTTGAAACTTGACAAAATAAAGTAGTTCTAAGTTCTGTCTTTGTGGTTTGTTTCCCCTTGAAATAGGCACAAGCAAAGACTGCGTAAAACACATTCATTGGAAGGTGTGCCAAGCTTCCAAAAAACTACTGGTTTTCTGAATACTCGGCAAAATTTTTCATCCGACCTTGATGATCTCTGTGGTAATGATCACTTCACTAAGTCCACTTAGCTGCCCAATTTTCACTCTTCTAGGATGAAGCGTTCGTTACCAGTAACAGTTTGAATTTTTAGGATTCACTCTATTTCCTCCTATACAGATAGATGTCTTTTTTAAGTCTAAATCAAACACGGTTTGTGCTAGCTCCTTGAAACTTCACAAAATAAAGTAGTTCTAAGTTCTGTCTTTGTGGTTTGTTTCCTCTTGAAATAGGCACAAGCATAGACTGCGTAAAACACATTCATTGGAAGGTGTGCCAAGCTTCCAAAAAACTACTGGTTTTCTGAATACTCGGCAAATTTTTTTTCATCCGACCTTGATGATCTCTGTGGTAATGATCACTTCACTAAGTCCACTTAGCTGCCCAATTTTCACTCTTCTAGGATGAAGCGTTCGTTACCAGTAACAGTTTGAATTTTTAGGATTCACTCTATTTCCTCCTATACAGATAGATGTCTTTTTTAAGTCTACATCAAACACGGTTTGTGCTAGCTCCTTGAAACTTGACAAAATAAAGTAGTTCTAAGTTCCTTCTTTGTGGTTTGTTTCCTCTTGAAATAGCCACAAGCAAAGACTGCGTAAAACACATTCATTGGAAAGGTGTGCCAAGCTTCCAAAAAACTACTGGTTTCCTGAATACTCGGCAAATTTTTTTTCATCCGACCTTGATGATCTCTGTGGTAATGATCACTTCACTAAGTCCACTTAGCTGCCCAATATTCACTCTTCTAGGATGAAGTGTTCGTTACCAGTAACAGTTTGAGTTTTTAGGTTTCACTCTATTTCCTCCTATATAGATAGATGTGTTTGGAAGTCTAAATCAAACACGGTTTGTGCTAGCTCCTTGAAACTTGAAAAAATAAAGTAGTTCTAAGTTCTGTCTTTGTGGTTTGTTTCCTCTTGAAATAGCCACAAGCAAAGACTGCGTAAAACACCTTCATTGGAAAGGTTTCCAAGCTTCCAAAATACTATTGGTTTTCTGAATACTTGGCAAATTTTTTTTCATCCGACCTTGATGATCTCTGTGGTAATGAACAGTTCACTAAGTCCACTTAGCTGCCCAATTTTCACTTTTCTAGGATGAAGCGTTCCTTACCAGTAACAGTTTGAATTTTTAGGTTTCACTCTATTTCCTCCTATACAGATAGATGTCTTTTTTAAGTCTAAATCAAACACGGTTTGTGCTAGCTCCTTGAAACTTGACAAAATAAAGTAGTTCTAAGTTCTGTCTTTGTGGTTTGTTTCCTCTTGAAATAGCCACAAGCAAAGACTGCGTAAAACACCTTCATAGGAAACCTGTTCCAAGCTTCCAAAATACTACTGCTTTTCTGAATACTCGGCAAATTTTTTTTCATCCGACCTTGATGATCTCTGTGGTAATGATCACTTCACTAAGTCCACTTAGCTGCCCAATATTCACTCTTCTAGGATGAAGTGTTCGTTACCAGTAACAGTTTGAGTTTTTAGGTGTCACTCTATTTCCTCCTATATCGATAGATGTGTTTGGAAGTCTAAATCAAACACGGTTTGTGCTAGCTCCTTGAAACTTGACAAAATAAAGTAGTTCTAAGTTCTGTCTTTGTGGTTTGTTTCCTCTTGAAATAGGCACAAGCAAAGACTGCGTAAAACACATTCATTGGAAGGTGTGCCAAGCTTCCAAAAAACTACAGGTTTTCTGAATACTCGGCGAATTTTTTTTCATCCGACCTTGATGATCTCTGTGGTAATGATCAGTTCACTAAGTCCACTTAGCTGCCCAATTTTCACTATTCTAGGATGAAGCGTTCGTTACCAGTAACAGTTTGAATTTTTAGGTTTCACTCTATTTCCTCCTATACAGATAGATGTCTTTTTTAAGTCTAAATCAAACACGGTTTGTGCTGGCTCCTTGAAACTTGACAAAATAAAGTAGTTCTAAGTTCTGTCTTTGTGGTTTGTTTCCTCTTGAAATAGGCACAAGGAAAGTCTGTGTAAAACACATTCATTGGAAAGGTGTGCCAAGCTTCCAAAAAACTACTGGTTTTCTGAATACTCGGCAATTTTTTTTCATCCGACCTTGATGATCTCTGTGATAATGATCACTTCACTAAGTCCACTTAGCTGCCCAATATTCACTCTTCTAGGATGAAGTGTTCGTGACCAGTAACAGTTTGAGTTTTTAGGTTTCACTCTATTTCCTCCTATATAGATAAATGTGTTTGGAAGTCTAAATCAAACACGGTTTGTGCTAGCTCCTTGAAACTTGACAAAATAAAGTAGTTCTAAGTTCTGTCTTTGTGGTTTGTTTCCTCTTGAAATAGCCACAAGGAAAGACTACGTAAAACACCTTCATTGGAAAGGTTTCCAAGCTTCCAAAATACTACTGGTTTTCTGAATACTCGGCAAATTTTTTTTCATCCGACCTTGATGATCTCTGTGGTAATGATCAGTTCACTAAGTCCACTTAGCTGCCCAATTTTCACTCTTCTAGGATGAAGCGTTCGTGACCAGTAACAATTTGAATTTTTAGGTTTCACTCTATTTCATCCTATACAGATAGATGTCTTTTTTAAGTCTAAATCAAACACGGTTTGTGCTAGCTCCTTGAAACTTGACAAAACAAAGTAGTACTAAGTTCTGTCTTTGTGGTTTCTTTCCACTTGAAATAGCCACAAGCAAAGACTGCGTAAAACACCTTCATTGGAAACCTGTTCCAAGCTTCCAAAATACTACTGATTTTCTGAATACTCGGCAAATTTTTTTTCATCCGACCTTGATGATCTCTGTGGTAATGATCAGTTCACTAAGTCCACTTAGCTGCCCAATTTTCACTCTTCTAGGATGAAGCGTTCGTTACCAGTAACAGTTTGAATTTTTAGGTTTCACTCTATTTCCTCCTATACAGATAGATGCCTTTTTTAAGTCTAAATCAAACACGGTTTGTGCTAGCTCCTTGAAACTTGACAAAATAAAGTAGTTCTAAGTTCTGTCTTTGTGGTTTGTTTCCTCTTGATATAGCCACAAGGAAAGACTGCGTGAAACACCATCATTGGAAAGGTGTGCCAAGCTTCCAAAAAACTACTGGTTTTCTGAATACTCGGCGAATTTTTTTTCATCCGACCTTGATGATCTCTGTGGTAATGATCACTTCACTAAGTCCACTTAGCTGCCCAATATTCACTCTTCTAGGATGAAGTGTTCCTTACCAGTAACAGTTTGAGTTTTTAGGTGTCACTCTATTTCCTCCTATATCGATAGATGTGTTTGGAAGTCTAAATCAAACACGGTTTGTGCTAGCTCCTTGAAACTTGACAAAATAAAGTAGTTCTAAGTTCTGTCTTTGTGGTTTGTTTCCCCTTGAAATAGGCACAAGCAAATACTGCGTAAAACACATTCATTGGAAGGTGTGCCAAGCTTCCAAAAAACTACTGGTTTTCTGAATACTCGGCAAACTTTTTTTCATCCGACCTTGATGATCTCTGTGGTAATGATCACTTCACTAAGTCCACTTAGCTGCCCAATTTTCACTATTCTAGGATGAAGCGTTCGTTACCAGTAACAGTTTGAATTTTTAGGATTCACTCTATTTCCTCCTATACAGATAGATGTCTTTTTTAAGTCTAAATCAAACACGGTTTGTGCTAGCTCCTTGAAACTTCACAAACTAAAGTAGTTCTAAGTTCTGTCTTTGTGGTTTGTTTCCTCTTGAAATAGGCACAAGCATAGACTGCGTAAAACACATTCATTGGAAGGTGTGCCAAGCTTCCAAAAAACTACTGGTTTTCTGAATACTCGGCAAATTTTTTTTCATCCGACCTTGATGATCTCTGTGGTAATGATCACTTCACTAAGTCCACTTAGCTGCCCAATTTTCACTCTTCTAGGATGAAGCGTTCGTTACCAGTAACAGTTTGAATTTTTAGAATTCACTCTATTTCCTCCTATACAGATAGATGTCTTTTTTAAGTCTAAATCAAACACGGTTTGTGCTAGCTCCTTGAAACTTGACAAAATAAATTAGTTCTAAGTTCTGTCTTTGTGGTTTGTTTCCTCTTGAAATAGCCACAAGCAAAGACTGCGTAAAACACATTCATTGGAAAGGTGTGCCAAGCTTCCAAAAAACTACTGGTTTTCTGAATACTCGGCAAATTTTTTTTCATCCGACCTTGATGATCTCTGTGGTAATGATCACTTCACTAAGTCCACTTAGCTGCCCAATATTCACTCTTCTAGGATGAAGTGTTCATTACCAGTAACAGTTTGAGTTTTTAGGTTTCACTCTATTTCCTCCTATATAGATAGATGTGTTTGGAAGTCTAAATCAAACACGGTTTGTGCTAGCTCCTTGAAACTTGAAAAAATAAAGTAATTCTAAGTTCTGTCTTTGTGGTTTGTTTCCTCTTGAAATAGCCACAAGCAAAGACTGCGTAAAACACCTTCATTGGAAAGGTTTCCAAGCTTCCAAAATACTACTGGTTTTCTGAATACTTGGCAAATTTTTTTTCATCCGACCTTGATGATCTCTGTGGTAATGATCAGTTCACTAAGTCCACTTAGCTGCCCAATTTTCACTCTTCTAGGATGAATCGTTCGTGACCAGTAACAATTTGAATTTTTAGGTTTCACTCTATTTCCTCCTATACAGATAGATGTCTTTTTTAAGTCTAAATCAAACACGGTTTGTGCTAGCTCCTTGAAACTTGACAAAACAAAGTAGTTCTAAGTTCTGTCTTTGTGGTTTCTTTCCTCTTGAAATAGCCACAAGCAAAGACTGCGTAAAACACCTTCATTGGAAACCTGTTCCAAGCTTCCAAAATACTACTGATTTTCTGAATACTCGGCAAATTTTTTTTCATCCGACCTTGATGATCTCTGTGGTAATGATCAGTTCACTAAGTCCACTTAGCTGCCCAATTTTCACTCTTCTAGGATGAAGCGTTCGTTACCAGTAACAGTTTGAATTTTTAGGTTTCACTCTATTTCCTCCTATACAGATAGATGCCTTTTTTAAGTCTAAATCAAACACGGTTTGTGCTAGCTCCTTGAAACTTGACAAAATAAAGTAGTTCTAAGTTCTGTCTTTGTGGTTTGTTTCCTCTTGATATAGCCACAAGGAAAGACTGCGTAAAACACCTTCATTGGAAAGGTGTGCCAAGCTTCCAAAAAACTACTGGTTTTCTGAATACTCGGCGAATTTTTTTTCATCCGACTTTGATGATCTCTGTGGTAATGATCACTTCACTAAGTCCACTTAGCTGCCCAATATTCACTCTTCTAGGATGAAGTGTTCGTTACCAGTAACAGTTTGAGTTTTTAGGTGTCACTCTATTTCCTCCTATATCGATAGATGTGTTTGGAAGTCTAAATCAAACACGGTTTGTGCTAGCTCCTTGAAACTTGACAAAATAAAGTAGTTCTACGTTCTGTCTTTGTGGTTTGTTTCCCCTTGAAATAGGCACAAGCAAAGACTGCGTAAAACACATTCATTGGAAGGTGTGCCAAGCTTCCAAAAAACTACTGGTTTTCTGAATACTCGGCAAACTTTTTTTCATCCGACCTTGATGATCTCTGTGGTAATGATCACTTCACTAAGTCCACTTAGCTGCCCAATTTTCACTCTTCTAGGATGAAGCGTTCGTTACCAGTAACAGTTTGAATTTTTAAAATTCACTCTATTTCCTCCTATACAGATAGATGTCTTTTTAAAGTCTAAATCAAACACGGTTTGTGCTAGCTCCTTGAAACTTGACAAAATAAAGTAGTTCTAAGTTCCTTCTTTGTGGTTTGTTTCCTCTTGAAATAGCCACAAGCAAAGAATGCGTAAAACACCTTCATTGGAAACCTGTTCCAAGCTTCCAAAATACTACTGATTTTCTGAATACTCGGCAAATTTTTTTTCATCCGACCTTGATGATCTCTATGGTAATGATCAGTTCACTAAGTCCACTTAGCTGCCCAATTTTCACTCTTCTAGGATGAAGCGTTCGTTACCAGTAACAGTTTGAATTTTTAGGTTTCACTCTATTTCCTCCTATACGGATAGATGTCTTTTTTAAGTCTAAATCAAACACGGTTTGTGCTAGCTCCTTGAAACTTGACAAAATTAAGTAGTTCTAAGTTCTGTCTTTGTGGTTTGTTTCCTTTTGAAATAGGCACAAGGAAAGACTTCGTAAAACACATTCATTGGAAAGGTGTGCCAAGCTTCCAAAAAACTACTGGTTTCCTGAATACTCGGCAAATTTTTTTTCATCCGACCTTGATGATCTCTGTGGTAATGACCACTTCACTAAGTCCACTTAGCTGCCCAATATTCACTCTTCTAGGATGAAGTGTTCGTTACCAGTAACAGTTTGAGTTTTTAGGTTTCACTCTATTTCCTCCTATACAGATAGATGTCTTTTTTAAGTCTAAATCAAACACGGTTTGTGCTAGCTCCTTGAAACTTGACAGAATAAAGTAGTTCTAAGTTCCTTCTTTGTGGTTTGTTTCCTCTTGAAATAGCCACAAGCAAAGACTGCGTAAAACACATTCATTGGAAAGGTGTGCCAAGCTTCCAAAAAACTACTGGTTTCCTGAATACTCGGCAAATTTTTTTTCATCCGACCTTGATGATCTCTGTGGTAATGATCACTTCACTAAGTCCACTTAGCTGCCCAATATTCACTCTTCTAGGATGAAGTGTTCGTTACCAGTAACAGTTTGAGTTTTTAGGTTTCACTCTATTTCCTCCTATATAGATAGATGTGTTTGGAAGTCTAAATCAAACACGGTTTGTGCTAGCTCCTTGAAACTTGAAAAAATAAAGTAGTTCTAAGTTCTGTCTTTGTGGTTTGTTTCCTCTTGAAATAGCCACAAGCAAAGACTGCATAAAACACCTTCATTGGAAAGGTTTCCAAGCTTCCAAAATACTACTGGTTTTCTGAATACTTGGCAAATTTTTTTTCATCCGACCTTGATGATCTCTGTGGTAATGATCAGTTCACTAAGTCCACTTAGCTGCCCAATTTTCACTTTTCTAGGATGAAGCGTTCCTTACCAGTAACAGTTTGAATTTTTAGGTTTCACTCTATTTCCTCCTATACAGATAGATGTGTTTTTTAAGTCTAAATCAAACACGGTTTGTGCTAGCTCCTTGAAACTTGACAAAATAAAGTAGTTCTAAGTTCTGTCTTTGTGGTTTGTTTCCTCTTGAAATAGCCACAAGCAAAGACTGCGTAAAACACCTTCATTGGAAAGGTGTGCCAAGCTTCCAAAATACTACTGATTTTCTGAATACTCGGCAAATTTTTTTTCATCCGAACTTGATGATCTCTGTGGTAATGATTAGTTCACTAAGTCCACTTAGCTGCCCAATTTTCACTCTTCTAGGATGAAGCGTTCGTTACCAGTAACAGTTTGAATTTTTAGGATTCACTCTATTTCCTCCTATACAGATAGATGTCTTTTTTAAGTCTAAATCAAACACGGTTTGTGCTAGCTCCTTGAAACTTGACAAAATAAAGTAGTTCTAAGTTCTGTCTTTGTGGTTTGTTTCCTCTTGAAATAGCCACAAGCAAAGACTGTGTAAAACACCTTCATAGGAAACCTGTTCCAAGCTTCCAAAATACTACTGCTTTTCTGAATACTCGGCAAATTTTTTTTCATCCGACCTTGATGATCTCTGTGGTAATGATCACTTCACTAAGTCCACTTAGCTGCCCAATATTCACTCTTCTAGGATGAAGTGTTCGTTACCAGTAACAGTTTGAGTTTTTAGGTGTCACTCTATTTCCTCCTATATCGATAGATGTGTTTGGAAGTCTAAATCAAACACGGTTTGTGCTAGCTCCTTGAAACTTGACAAAATAAAGTAGTTCTAAGTTCTGTCTTTGTGGTTTGTTTCCTCTTGAAATAGGCACAAGCAAAGACTGCGTAAAACACATTCATTGGAAGGTGTGCCAAGCTTCCAAAAAACTACTGGTTTTCTGAATACTCGGCGAATTTTTTTTCATCCGACCTTGATGATCTCTGTGGTAATGATCAGTTCACTAAGTCCACTTAGCTGCCCAATTTTCACTATTCTAGGATGAAGCGTTCGTTACCAGTAACAGTTTGAATTTTTAGGTTTCACTCTATTTCCTCCTATACAGATAGATGTCTTTTTTAAGTCTAAATCAAACACGGTTTGTGCTAGCTCCTTGAAACTTGACAAAATAAAGTAGTTCTAAGTTTTGTCTTTGTGGTTTGTTTCCTCTTGAAATAGGCACAAGGAAAGTCTGTGTAAAACACATTCATTGGAAAGGTGTGCCAAGCTTCCAAAAAACTACTGGTTTTCTGAATACTCGGCAAATTTTTTTTCATCCGACCTTGATGATCTCTGTGATAATGATCACTTCACTAAGTCCACTTAGCTGCCCAATATTCACTCTTCTAGGATGAAGTGTTCGTGACCAGTAACAGTTTGAGTATTTAGGTTTCACTCTATTTCCTCCTATACAGATAGATGTCTTTTTAAAGTCTAAATCAAACACGGTTTGTGCTAGCTCCTTGAAACTTGACAAAATAAAGTAGTTCTAAGTTTTGTCTTTGTGGTTTGTTTCCTCTTGAAATAGGCACAAGGAAAGTCTGTGTAAAACACATTCATTGGAAAGGTGTGCCAAGCTTCCAAAAAACTACTGGTTTTCTGAATACTCGGCAAATTTTTTTTCATCCGACCTTGATGATCTCTGTGGTAATGATCACTTCACTAAGTCCACTTAGCTGCCCAATTTTCACTCTTCTAGGATGAAGCGTTCGTTACCAGTAACAGTTTGAATTTTTAGGATTCACTCTATTTCCTCCTATACAGATAGATGTCTTTTTAAAGTCTAAATCAAACACGGTTTGTGCGAGCTCCTTGAAACTTGACAAAATAAAGTAGTTCTAAGTTCCTTCTTTGTGGTTTGTTTCCTCTTGAAATAGCCACAAGCAAAGACTGCGTAAAACACCTTCATTGGAAACCTGTTCCAAGCTTCCAAAATACTACTGATTTTCTGAATACTCGGCAAATTTTTTTTCATCCGACCTTGATGATCTCTATGGTAATGATCAGTTCACTAAGTCCACTTAGCTGCCCAATTTTCACTCTTCTAGGATGAAGCGTTCGTTACCAGTAACAGTTTGAATTTTTAGGTTTCACTCTATTTCCTCCTATACGGATAGATGTCTTTTTTAAGTCTAAATCAAACACGGTTTGTGCTAGCTCCTTGAAACTTGACAAAATTAAGTAGTTCTAAGTTCTGTCTTTGTGGTTTGTTTCCTTTTGAAATAGGCACAAGGAAAGACTTCGTAAAACACATTCATTGGAAAGGTGTGCCAAGCTTCCAAAAAACTACTGGTTTCCTGAATACTCGGCAAATTTTTTTTCATCCGACCTTGATGATCTCTGTGGTAATGACCACTTCACTAAGTCCACTTAGCTGCCCAATATTCACTCTTCTAGGATGAAGTGTTCGTTACCAGTAACAGTTTGAGTTTTTAGGTTTCACTCTATTTCCTCCTATACAGATAGATGTCTTTTTTAAGTCTAAATCAAACACGGTTTGTGCTAGCTCCTTGAAACTTGACAAAATAAAGTAGTTCTAAGTTCCTTCTTTGTGGTTTGTTTCCTCTTGAAATAGCCACAAGCAAAGACTGCGTAAAACACATTCATTGGAAAGGTGTGCCAAGCTTCCAAAAAACTACTGGTTTCCTGAATACTCGGCAAATTTTTTTTCATCCGACCTTGATGATCTCTGTGGTAATGATCACTTCACTAAGTCCACTTAGCTGCCCAATATTCACTCTTCTAGGATGAAGTGTTCGTTACCAGTAACAGTTTGAGTTTTTAGGTTTCACTCTATTTCCTCCTATATAGATAGATGTGTTTGGAAGTCTAAATCAAACACGGTTTGTGCTAGCTCCTTGAAACTTGAAAAAATAAAGTAGTTCTAAGTTCTGTCTTTGTGGTTTGTTTCCTCTTGAAATAGCCACAAGCAAAGACTGCATAAAACACCTTCATTGGAAAGGTTTCCAAGCTTCCAAAATACTACTGGTTTTCTGAATACTTGGCAAATTTTTTTTCATCCGAACTTGATGATCTCTGTGGTAATGATCAGTTCACTAAGTCCACTTAGCTGCCCAATTTTCACTTTTCTAGGATGAAGCGTTCCTTACCAGTAACAGTTTGAATTTTTAGGTTTCACTCTATTTCCTCCTATACAGATAGATGTGTTTTTTAAGTCTAAATCAAACACGGTTTGTGCTAGCTCCTTGAAACTTGACAAAATAAAGTAGTTCTAAGTTCTGTCTTTGTGGTTTGTTTCCTCTTGAAATAGCCACAAGCAAAGACTGCGTAAAACACCTTCATTGGAAAGGTGTGCCAAGCTTCCAAAATACTACTGATTTTCTGAATACTCGGCAAATTTTTTTTCATCCGACCTTGATGATCTCTGTGGTAATGATTAGTTCCCTAAGTCCACTTAGCTGCCCAATTTTCACTCTTCTAGGATGAAGCGTTCGTTACCAGTAACAGTTTGAATTTTTAGGATTCACTCTATTTCCTCCTATACAGATAGATGTCTTTTTTAAGTCTAAATCAAACACGGTTTGTGCTAGCTCCTTGAAACTTGACAAAATAAAGTAGTTCTAAGTTCTGTCTTTGTGGTTTGTTTCCTCTTGAAATAGCCACAAGCAAAGACTGTGTAAAACACCTTCATAGGAAACCTGTTCCAAGCTTCCAAAATACTACTGCTTTTCTGAATACTCGGCAAATTTTTTTTCATCCGACCTTGATGATCTCTGTGGTAATGATCAGTTCACTAAGTCCACTTAGCTGCCCAATTTTCACTATTCTAGGATGAAGCGTTCGTTACCAGTAACAGTTTGAATTTTTAGGTTTCACTCTATTTCCTCCTATACAGATAGATGTCTTTTTTAAGTCTAAATCAAACACGGTTTGTGCTAGCTCCTTGAAACTTGACAAAATAAAGTAGTTCTAAGTTTTGTCTTTGTGGTTTGTTTCCTCTTGAAATAGGCACAAGGAAAGTCTGTGTAGAACACATTCATTGGAAAGGTGTGCCAAGCTTCCAAAAAACTACTGGTTTTCTGAATACTCGGCAAATTTTTTTTCATCCGACCTTGATGATCTCTGTGATAATGATCACGTCACTAAGTCCACTTAGCTGCCCAATATTCACTCTTCTAGGATGAAGTGTTCGTGACCAGTAACAGTTTGAGTTTTTAGGTTTCACTCTATTTCCTCCTATATAGATAAATGTGTTTGGAAGTCTAAATCAAACACGGTTTGTGCTAGCTCCTTGAAACTTGACAAAATAAAGTAGTTCTAAGTTCTGTCTTTGTGGTTTGTTTCCTCTTGAAATAGCCACAAGCAAAGACTACGTAAAACACCTTCATTGGAAAGGTTTCCAAGCTTCCAAAATACTACTGGTTTTCTGAATACTCGGCAAATTTTTTTTCATCCGACCTTGATGATCTCTGTGGTAATGATCAGTTCACTAAGTCCACTTAGCTGCCCAATTTTCACTCTTCTAGGATGAAGCGTTCGTGACCAGTAACAATTTGAATTTTTAGGTTTCACTCTATTTCATCCTATACAGATAGATGTCTTTTTTAAGTCTAAATCAAACACGGTTTGTGCTAGCTCCTTGAAACTTGACAAAACAAAGTAGTTCTAAGTTCTGTCTTTGTGGTTTCTTTCCTCTTGAAATAGCCACAAGCAAAGACTGCGTAAAACACCTTCATTGGAAACCTGTTCCAAGCTTCCAAAATACTACTGATTTTCTGAATACTCGGCAAATTTTTTTTCATCCGACCTTGATGATCTCTGTGGTAATGATCAGTTCACTAAGTCCACTTAGCTGCCCAATTTTCACTCTTCTAGGATGAAGCGTTCGTTACCAGTAACAGTTTGAATTTTTAGGTTTCACTCTATTTCCTCCTATACAGATAGATGCCTTTTTTAAGTCTAAATCAAACACGGTTTGTGCTAGCTCCTTGAAACTTGACAAAATAAAGTAGTTCTAAGTTCTGTCTTTGTGGTTTGTTTCCTCTTGATATAGCCACAAGGAAAGACTGCGTAAAACACCTTCATTGGAAAGGTGTGCCAAGCTTCCAAAAAACTACTGGTTTTCTGAATACTCGGCGAATTTTTTTTCATCCGACCTTGATGATCTCTGTGGTAATGATCACTTCACTAAGTCCACTTAGCTGCCCAATATTCACTTTTCTAGGATGAAGTGTTCGTTACCAGTAACAGTTTGAGTTTTTAGGTGTCACTCTATTTCCTCCTATATCGATAGATGTGTTTGGAAGTCTAAATCAAACACGGTTTGTGCTAGCTCCTTGAAACTTGACAAAATAAAGTAGTTCTAAGTTCTGTCTTTGTGGTTTGTTTCCCCTTGAAATAGGCACAAGCAAAGACTGCGTAAAACACATTCATTGGAAGGTGTGCCAAGCTTCCAAAAAACTACTGGTTTTCTGAATAATCGGCAAACTTTTTTCCATCCGACCTTGATGATCTCTGTGGTAATGATCACTTCACTAAGTCCACTTAGCTGCCCAATTTTCACTCTTCTAGGATGAAGCGTTCGTTACCAGTAACAGTTTGAAATTTTAGGATTCACTCTATTTCCTCCTATACAGATAGATGTCTTTTTTAAGTCTAAATCAAACACGGTTTGTGCTAGCTCCTTGAAACTTCACAAAATAAAGTAGTTCTAAGTTCTGTCTTTGTGGTTTGTTTCCTCTTGAAATAGGCACAAGCATAGACTGCGTAAAACACATTCATTGGAAGGTGTGCCAAGCTTCCAAAAAACTACTGGTTTTCTGAATACTCCGCAAATTTTTTTTCATCCGACCTTGATGATCTCTGTGGTAATGATCACTTCACTAAGTCCACTTAGCTGCCCAATTTTCACTCTTCTAGGATGAAGCGTTCGTTACCAGTAACAGTTTGAATTTTTAGGATTCACTCTATTTCCTCCTATACAGATAGATGTCTTTTTTAAGTCTAAATCAAACACGGTTTGTGCTAGCTCCTTGAAACTTGACAAAATAAAGTAGTTCTAAGTTCCTTCTTTGTGGTTTGTTTCCTCTTGAAATAGCCACAAGCAAAGACTGCGTAAAACACCTTCATTGGAAACCTGTTCCAAGCTTCCAAAATACTACTGATTTTCTGAATACTCGGCAAATTTTTTTTCATCCGACCTTGATGATCTCTATGGTAATGATCAGTTCACTAAGTCCACTTAGCTGCCCAATTTTCACTCTTCTAGGATGAAGCGTTCGTTACCAGTAACAGTTTAAATTTTTAGGTTTCACTCTATTTCCTCCTATACGGATAGATGTCTTTTTTAAGTCTAAATCAAACACGGTTTGTGCTAGCTCCTTGAAACTTGACAAAATTAAGTAGTTCTAAGTTCTGTCTTTGTGGTTTGTTTCCTTTTGAAATAGGCACAAGGAAAGACTGCGTAAAACACATTATTGGAAAGGTGTGCCAAGCTTCCAAAAAACTACTGGTTTTCTGAATACTCGGCAAATTTTTTTTCATCCGACCTTGATGATCTCTGT
This sequence comes from Callospermophilus lateralis, assembly GCF_048772815.1. Taxonomy (NCBI): domain Eukaryota; kingdom Metazoa; phylum Chordata; class Mammalia; order Rodentia; family Sciuridae; genus Callospermophilus; species Callospermophilus lateralis. The sequence continues at coordinate 35,385 of NW_027516523.1, read as the reverse complement.
GGTAATGACCACTTCACTAAGTCCACTTAGCTGCCCAATATTTACTCTTCTAGGATGAAGTGTTCGTGACCAGTAACAGTTTGAGTTTTTAGGTTTCACTCTATTTCCTCCTATATAGATAAATGTGTTTGGAAGTCTAAATCAAACACGGTTTGTGCTAGCTCCTTGAAACTTGACAAAATAAAGTAGTTCTAAGTTCTGTCTTTGTGGTTTGTTTCCTCTTGAAATAGCCACAAGCAAAGACTACGTAAAACACCTTCATTGGAAAGGTTTCCAAGCTTCCAAAATACTACTGGATTTCTGAATACTCGGCAAATTTTTTTTCATCCGACCTTGATGATCTCTGTGGTAATGATCAGTTCACTAAGTCCACTTAGCTGCCCAATTTTCACTCTTCTAGGATGAAGCGTTCGTGACCAGTAACAATTTGAATTTTTAGGTTTCACTCTATTTCCTCCTATACAGATAGATGTCTTTTTTAAGTCTAAATCAAACACGGTTTGTGCTAGCTCCTTGAAACTTGACAAAACAAAGTAGTTCTAAGTTCTGTCCTTGTGGTTTGTTTCCTCTTGAAATAGCCACAAGCAAAGACTGCGTAAAACACCTTCATTGGAAAGGTTTCCAAGCTTCCAAAATACTACTGGTTTTCTGAATACTTGGCAAATTTTTTTTCATCCGACCTTGATGATCTCTGTGGTAATGATCAGTTCACTAAGTCCACTTAGCTGCCCAATTTTCACTTTTCTAGGATGAAGCGTTCCTTACCAGTAACAGTTTGAATTTTTAGGTTTCACTCTATTTCCTCCTATACAGATAGATGTGTTTTTTAAGTCTAAATCAAACACGGTTTGTGCTAGCTCCTTGAAACTTGACAAAATAAAGTAGTTCTAAGTTCTGTCTTTGTGGTTTGTTTCCTCTTGAAATACCCACAAGCAAAGACTGCGTAAAACACCTTCATTGGAAAGGTGTGCCAAGCTTCCAAAATACTACTGATTTTCTGAATACTCGGCAAATTTTTTTTCATCCGACCTTGATGATCTCTGTGGTAATGATTAGTTCACTAAGTCCACTTAGCTGCCCAATTTTCACTCTTCTAGGATGAAGCGTTCGTTACCAGTAACAGTTTGAATTTTTAGATTTCACTCTATTTCCTCCTATACAGATAGATGTCTTTTTTAAGTCTAAATCAAACACGGTTTGTGCTAGCTCCTTGAAACTTGACAAAATAAAGTAGTTCTAAGTTCTGTCTTTGTGGTTTGTTTCCTCTTGAAATAGGCACAAGCAAAGACTGCGTAAAACACATTCATTGGAAGGTGTGCCAAGCTTCCAAAAAACTACTGGTTTTCTGAATACTCGGCCAATTTTTTTTCATCCGACCTTGATGATCTCTGTGGTAATGATCACTTCACTAAGTCCACTTAGCTGCCCAATTTTCACTCTTCTAGGATGAATCGTTCGTTACCAGTAACAGTTTTAATTTTTAGGTTTCACTCTATTTCCTCCTATACAGATAGATGTGTTTTTTAAGTCTAAATCAAACACGGTTTGTGCTAGCTCCTTGAAACTTGACAAAATAAAGTAGTTCTAAGTTCTGTCTTTGTGGTTTGTTTCCTCTTGAAATAGCCACAAGCAAAGACTGCGTAAAACACCTTCATTGGAAAATGTTCCAAGCTTCCAAAATACTACTGCTTTTCTGAATACTCGGCAAATTATTTTAATCCGACCTTGATGATCTCTGTGGTAATGATCAGTTCACTAAGTCCACTTAGCTGCCCAATTTTCACTATTCTAGGATGAAGCGTTCGTTACCAGTAACAGTTTGAATTTTTAGATTTCACTCTATTTCCTCCTATACAGATAGATGTCTTTTTTAAGTCTAAATCAAACACGGTTTGTGCTAGCTCCTTGAAACTTGACAAAATAAAGTAGTTCTAAGTTCTGTCTTTGTGGTTTGTTTCCTCTTGAAATAGGCACAAGGAAAGTCTGTGTAAAACACATTCATTGGAAAGGTGTGCCAAGCTTCCAAAAAACTACTGGTTTTCTGAATACTCGGCAAAATTTTTTTCATCCGACCTTGATGATCTCTGTGATAATGATCACTTCACTAAGTCCACTTAGCTGCCCAATATTCACTCTTCTAGGATGAAGTGTTCGTGACCAGTAACAGTTTGAGTTTTTAGGTTTCACTCTATTTCCTCCTATATAGATAAATGTGTTTGGAAGTCTAAATCAAACACGGTTTGTGCTAGCTCCTTGAAACCTGACAAAATAAAGTAGTTCTAAGTTCTGTTTTGTGGTTTGTTTCCTCTTGAAATAGCCACAAGCAAAGACTGCGTAAAACACCTTCATTGGAAAATGTTCCAAGCTTCCAAAATACTACTGCTTTTCTGAATACTCGGCAAATTTTTTTTCATCCGACCTTGATGATCTCTGTGGTAATGATCAGTTCACTAAGTCCACTTAGCTGCCCAATTTTCACTATTCTAGGATGAAGCGTTCGTTACCAGTAACAGTTTGAATTTTTAGATTTCACTCTATTTCCTCCTATACAGATAGATGTCTTTTTTAAGTCTAAATCAAACACGGTTTGTGCTAGCTCCTTGAAACTTGACAAAATAAAGTAGTTCTAAGTTCTGTCTTTGTGGTTTGTTTCCTCTTGAAATAGCCACAAGCAAAGACTGCGTAAAACACCTTCATAGGAAACCTGTTCCAAGCTTCCAAAATACTACTGCTTTTCTGAATACTCGGCAAATTTTTTTTCATCCGACCTTGATGATCTCTGTGGTAATGATCAGTTCACTAAGTCCACTTAGCTGCCCAATTTTCACTATTCTAGGATGAAGCGTTCGTTACCAGTAACAGTTTGAATTTTTAGGTTTCACTCTATTTCCTCCTATACAGATAGATGTCTTTTTTAAGTCTAAATCAAACAAGGTTTGTGCTAGCTCCTTGAAACTTGACAAAATAAAGTAGTTCTAAGTTCTGTCTTTGTGGTTTGTTTCCTCTTGAAATAGCCACAAGGAAAGACTGCGTAAAACACATTCATTGGAAAGGTGTGCCAAGCTTCCAAAATACTACTGGTTTTCTGAATACTCGGCAAATTTTTTTTCATCCGACCTTGATGATCTCTGTGGTAATGATGAGTTCACTAAGTCCACTTAGCTGCCCAATTTTCACTCTTCTAGGATGAAGCGTTCGTTACCAGTAACAGTTTGAATTTTTAGGTTTCACTCTATTTCCTCCTATACAGATAGATGTCTTTTTTAAGTCTAAATCAAACACGGTTTGTGCTAGCTCCTTGTAACTTGACAAAAAAAGTAGTTCTAAGTTCTGTCTTTGTGGTTTGTTTCCTCTTGAAATAGCCACAAGCAAAGACTTCGTAAAACATCTTTATTGGAAAGGTGTTCCAAGAGTCCAAAAAACTACAGGTTTTCTGAATACTCTGCAAATTTTTTTTCATCCGACCTTGATGATCTCTGTGGTAATGCTCAGTTCACTAAGTCAACTTAGCTGCCCAATTTTCACTCTTCTTTGATTAAGCGTTCGTTACCAGTAACAGTTTGAATTTTTAGGTTTCACTCTATTTCCTCCTATACAGATAGATGTCTTTTTTAAGTCTAAATCAAACACGGTTTGTGCTAGCTCCTTGAAACTTGACAAAATAAAGTAGTTCTAAGTTCTGTCTTTGTGGTTTGTTTCCTCTTGAAATAGGCACAAGCAAAGACTGCGTAAAACACATTCATTGGAAGGTGTGCCAAGCTTCCAAAAAACTACTGGTTTTCTGAATACTCGGCCAATTTTTTTTCATCCGAACTTGATGATCTCTGTGGTAATGATCACTTCACTAAGTCCACTTAGCTGCCCAATTTTCACTCTTCTAGGATGAATCGTTCGTTACCAGTAACAGTTTTAATTTTTAGGTTTCACTCTATTTCCTCCTATACAGATAGATGTGTTTTTTAAGTCTAAATCAAACACGGTTTGTGCTAACTCCTTGAAACTTGACAAAATAAAGTAGTTCTAAGTTCTGTCTTTGTGGTTTGTTTCCTCTTGAAATAGCCACAAGCAAAGACTGCGTAAAACACCTTCATTGGAAAATGTTCCAAGCTTCCAAAATACTACTGCTTTTCTGAATACTCGGCAAATTTTTTTTCATCCGACCTTGATGATCTCTGTGGTAATGATCAGTTCACTAAGTCCACTTAGCTGCCCAATTTTCACTATTCTAGGATGAAGCGTTCGTTACCAGTAACAGTTTGAATTTTTAGATTTCACTCTATTTCCTCCTATACAGATAGATGTCTTTTTTAAGTCTAAATCAAACACGGTTTGTGCTAGCTCCTTGAAACTTGACAAAATAAAGTAGTTCTAAGTTCTGTCTTTGTGGTTTGTTTCCTCTTGAAATAGGCACAAGGAAAGTCTGTGTAAAACACATTCATTGGAAAGGTGTGCCAAGCTTCCAAAAAACTACTGGTTTTCTGAATACTCGGCAAATTTTTTTTCATCCGACCTTGATGATCTCTGTGATAATGATCACTTCACTAAGTCCACTTAGCTGCCCAATATTCACTCTTCTAGGATGAAGTGTTCGTGACCAGTAACAGTTTGAGTTTTTAGGTTTCACTCTATTTCCTCCTATATAGATAAATGTGTTTGGAAGTCTAAATCAAACACGGTTTGTGCTAGCTCCTTGAAACTTGACAAAATAAAGTAGTTCTAAGTTCTGTCTTTGTGGTTTGTTTCCTCTTGAAGTAGCCACAAGCAAAGACTACGTAAAACACCTTCATTGGAAAGGTTTCCAAGCTTCCAAAATACTACTGGTTTTCTGAATACTCGGCAAATTTTTTTTCATCCGACCTTGATGATCTCTGTGGTAATGATCAGTTCACTAAGTCCACTTAGCTGCCCAATTTTCACTCTTCTAGGATGAAGCGTTCGTGACCAGTAACAATTTGAATTTTTAGGTTTCACTCTATTTCCTCCTATACAGATAGATGTCTTTTTTAAGTCTAAATCAAACACGGTTTGTGCTAGCTCCTTGAAACTTGACAAAACAAAGTAGTTCTAAGTTCTGTCTTTGTGGTTTGTTTCCTCTTGAAATAGCCACAAGCAAAGACTGCGTAAAACACCTTCATTGGAAACCTGTTCCAAGCTTCCAAAATACTACTGATTTTCTGAATACTCGGCAAATTTTTTTTCATCCGACCTTGATGATCTCTGTGGTAATGATCAGTTCACTAAGTCCACTTAGCTGCCCAATTTTCACTCTTCTAGGATGAAGCGTTCGTTACCAGTAACAGTTTGAATTTTTAGGTTTCACTCTATTTCCTCCTATACAGATAGATGCCTTTTTTAAGTCTAAATCAAACACGGTTTGTGCTAGCTCCTTGAAACTTGACAAAATAAAGTAGTTCTAAGTTCTGTCTTTGTGGTTTGTTTCCTCTTGATATAGCCACAAGGAAAGACTGCGTAAAACACCTTCATTGGAAAGGTGTGCCAAGCTTCCAAAAAACTACTGGTTTTCTGAATACTCGGCGAATTTTTTTTCATCCGACCTTGATGATCTCTGTGGTAATGATCACTTCACTAAGTCCACTTAGCTGCCCAATATTCACTCTTCTAGGATGAAGTGTTCGTTACCAGTAACAGTTTGAGTTTTAGGTGTCACTCTATTTCCTCCTATATCGATAGATGTGTTTGGAAGTCTAAATCAAACACGGTTTGTGCTAGCTCCTTGAAACTTGACAAAATAAAGTAGTTCTAAGTTCTGTCTTTGTGGTTTGTTTCCCCTTGAAATAGGCACAAGCAAAGACTGCGTAATACACATTCATTGGAAGGTGTGCCAAGCTTCCAAAAAACTACTGGTTTTCTGAATACTCGGCAAACTTTTTTTCATCCGACCTTGATGATCTCTGTGTTAATGATCACTTCACTAAGTCCACTTAGCTGCCCAATTTTCACTCTTCTAGGATGAAGCTTTCGTTACCAGTAACAGTTTGAATTTTTAGGATTCACTCTATTTCCTCCTATACAGATAGATGTCTTTTTTAAGTCTAAATCAAACACGGTTTGTGCTAGCTCCTTGAAACTTCACAAAATAAAATAGTTCTAAGTTCTGTCTTTGTGGTTTGTTTCCTCTTGAAATAGGCACAAGCATAGACTGCGTAAAACACATTCATTGGAAGGTGTGCCAAGCTTCCAAAAAACTACTGGTTTTCTGAATACTCGGCAAATTTTTTTTCATCCGACCTTGATGATCTCTGTGGTAATGATCACTTCACTAAGTCCACTTAGCTGCCCAATTTTCACTCTTCTAGGATGAAGCGTTCGTTACCAGTAACAGTTTGAATTTTTAGGATTCACTCTATTTCCTCCTATACAGATAGATGTCTTTTTTAAGTCTAAATCAAACACGGTTTGTGCTACCTCCTTGAAACTTGACAAAATAAAGTAGTTCTAAGTTCCTTCTTTGTGGTTTGTTTCCTCTTGAAATAGCCACAAGCAAAGACTGCGTAAAACACCTTCATTGGAAACCTGTTCCAAGCTTCCAAAATACTACTGATTTTCTGAATACTCGGCAAATTTTTTTTCATCCGACCTTGATGATCTCTGTGGTAATGATCAGTTCACTAAGTCCACTTAGCTGCCCAATTTTCACTCTTCTAGGATGAAGCGTTCGTTACCAGTAACAGTTTGAATTTTTAGGTTTCACTCTATTTAGTCCTATACAGATAGATGTCTTTTTTAAGTCTAAATCAAACACGGTTTGTGCTAGCTCCTTGAAACTTGACCAAATAAAGTAGTTCTAAGTTCTGTCTTTGTGGTTTGTTTCCTCTTGAATTAGCCACAAGGAAAGACTGCGTAAAACACATTCATTGGAAAGGTGTGCCAAGCTTCCAAAATACTTCTGGTTTTCTGAATACTCGGCAAATTTTTTTTCATCCGACCTTGATGATCTCTGTGGTAATGATGAGTTCACTAAGTCCACTTAGCTGCCCAATTTTCACTCTTCTAGGATGAAGCGTTCGTTACCAGTAACAGTTTGAATTTTTAGGTTTCACTCTATTTCCTCCTATACAGATTGATGTCTTTTTTAAGTCTAAATCAAACACGGTTTGTGCTAGCTCCTTGAAACTTGACAAAAAAAGTAGTTCTAAGTTCTGTCTTTGTGGTTTGTTTCCTCTTGAAATAGCCACAAGCAAAGACTTCGTAAAACATCTTTATTGGAAAGGTGTTCCAAGAGTCCAAAAAACTACAGGTTTTCTGAATACTCTGCAAATTTTTTTTCATCCGACCTTGATGATCTCTGTGGTAATGCTCAGTTCACTAAGTCAACTTAGCTGCCCAATTTTCACTCTTCTAGGATTAAGCATTCGTTACCAGTAACAGTTTGAATTTTTAGGTTTCACTCTATTTCCTCCTATACAGATAGATGTCTTTTTTAAGTCTAAATCAAACACGGTTTGTGCTAGCTCCTTGAAACTTGACAAAATAAAGTAGTTCTAAGTTCTGTCTTTGTGGTTTGTTTCCTCTTGAAATAGGCACAAGCAAAGACTGCGTAAAACACATTCATTGGAAGGTGTGCCAAGCTTCCAAAAAACTACTGGTTTTCTGAATACTCGGCCAATTTTTTTTCATCCGACCTTGATGATCTCTGTGGTAATGATCACTTCACTAAGTCCACTTAGCTGCCCAATTTTCACTCTTCTAGGATGAATCGTTCGTTACCAGTAACAGTTTTAATTTTTAGTTTTCACTCTATTTCCTCCTATACAGATAGATGTGTTTTTTAAGTCTAAATCAAACACGGTTTGTGCTAGCTCCTTGAAACTTGACAAAATAAAGTAGTTCTAAGTTCTGTCTTTGTGGTTTGTTTCCTCTTGAAATACCCACAAGCAAAGACTGCGTAAAACACCTTCATTGGAAAATGTTCCAAGCTTCCAAAATACTACTGCTTTTCTGAATACTCGGCAAATTTTTTTTCATCCGACCTTGATGATCTCTGTGGTAATGATCAGTTCACTAAGTCCACTTAGCTGCCCAATTTTCACTATTCTAGGATGAAGCGTTCGTTACCAGTAACAGTTTGAATTTTTAGATTTCACTCTATTTCCTCCTATACAGATAGATGTCTTTTTTAAGTCTAAATCAAACACGGTTTGTGCTAGCTCCTTGAAACTTGACAAAATAAAGTAGTTCTAAGTTCTGTCTTTGTGGTTTGTTTCCTCTTGAAATAGGCACAAGGAAAGTCTGTGTAAAACACATTCATTGGAAAGGTGTGCCAAGCTTCCAAAAAACTACTGGTTTTCTGAATACTCGGCAAAATTTTTTTCATCCGACCTTGATGATCTCTGTGATAATGATCACTTCACTAAGTCCACTTAGCTGCCCAATATTCACTCTTCTAGGATGAAGTGTTCGTGACCAGTAACAGTTTGAGTTTTTAGGTTTCACTCTATTTCCTCCTATATAGATAAATGTGTTTGGAAGTCTAAATCAAACACGGTTTGTGCTAGCTCCTTGAAACTTGACAAAATAAAGTAGTTCTAAGTTCTGTCTTTGTGGTTTGTTTCCTCTTGAAATAGCCACAAGCAAAGACTGCGTAAAACACCTTCATTGGAAAATGTTCCAAGCTTCCAAGATACTACTGCTTTTCTGAATACTCGGCAAATTTTTTTTCATCCGACCTTGATGATCTCTGTGGTAATGATCAGTTCACTAAGTCCACTTAGCTGCCCAATTTTCACTATTCTAGGATGAAGCGTTCGTTACCAGTAACAGTTTGAATTTTTAGATTTCACTCTATTTCCTCCTATACAGATAGATGTCTTTTTTAAGTCTAAATCAAACACGGTTTGTGCTAGCTCCTTGAAACTTGACAAAATAAAGTAGTTCTAAGTTCTGTCTTTGTGGTTTGTTTCCTCTTGAAATAGGCACAAGGAAAGTCTGTGTAAAACACATTCATTGGAAAGGTGTGCCAAGCTTCCAAAAAACTACTGGTTTTCTGAATACTCAACAAATTTTTTTTCATCCGACCTTGATGATCTCTGTGATAATGATCACTTCACTAAGTCCACTTAGCTGCCCAATATTCACTCTTCTAGGATGAAGTGTTCGTGACCAGTAACAGTTTGAGTTTTTAGGTTTCACTCTATTTCCTCCTATATAGATAAATGTGTTTGGAAGTCTAAATCAAACACGGTTTGTGCTAGCTCCTTGAAACTTGACAAAATAAAGTAGTTCTAAGTTCTGTCTTTGTGGTTTGTTTCCTCTTGAAATAGCCACAAGCAAAGACTACGTAAAACACCTTCATTGGAAAGGTTTCCAAGCTTCCAAAATACTACTGGTTTTCTGAATACTCGGCAAATTTTTTTTCATCCGACCTTGATGATCTCTGTGGTAATGATCAGTTCACTAAGTCCACTTAGCTGCCCAATTTTCACTCTTCTAGGATGAAGCGTTCGTGACCAGTAACAATTTGAATTTTTAGGTTTCACTCTATTTCCTCCTATACAGATAGATGTCTTTTTTAAGTCTAAATCAAACACGGTTTGTGCTAGCTCCTTGAAACTTGACAAAACAAAGTAGTTCTAAGTTCTGTCTTTGTGGTTTGTTTCCTCTTGAAATAGCCACAAGCAAAGACTGCGTAAAACACCTTCATTGGAAACCTGTTCCAAGCTTAAAAAATACTACTGATTTTCTGAATACTCGGCAAATTTTTTTTCATCCGACCTTGATGATCTCTGTGGTAATGATCAGTTCACTAAGTCCACTTAGCTGCCCAATTTTCACTCTTCTAGGATGAAGCGTTCGTTACCAGTAACAGTTTGAATTTTTAGGTTTCACTCTATTTCCTCCTATACAGATAGATGCCTTTTTTAAGTCTAAATCAAACACGGTTTGTGCTAGCTCCTTGAAACTTGACAAAATAAAGTAGTTCTAAGTTCTGTCTTTGTGGTTTGTTTCCTCTTGATATAGCCACAAGGAAAGACTGCGTAAAACACCTTCATTGGAAAGGTGTGCCAAGCTTCCAAAAAACTACTGGTTTTCTGAATACTCGGCGAATTTTTTTTCATCCGACCTTGATGATCTCTGTGGTAATGATCACTTCACTAAGTCCACTTAGCTGCCCAATATTCACTCTTCTAGGATGAAGTGTTCGTTACCAGTAACAGTTTGAGTTTTAGGTGTCACTCTATTTCCTCCTATATCGATAGATGTGTTTGGAAGTCTAAATCAAACACGGTTTGTGCTAGCTCCTTGAAACTTGACAAAATAAAGTAGTTCTAAGTTCTGTCTTTGTGGTTTGTTTCCCCTTGAAATAGGCACAAGCAAAGACTGCGTAATACACATTCATTGGAAGGTGTGCCAAGCTTCCAAAAAACTACTGGTTTTCTGAATACTCGGCAAACTTTTTTTCATCCGACCTTGATGATCTCTGTGTTAATGATCACTTCACTAAGTCCACTTAGCTGCCCAATTTTCACTCTTCTAGGATGAAGCTTTCGTTACCAGTAACAGTTTGAATTTTTAGGATTCACTCTATTTCCTCCTATACAGATAGATGTCTTTTTTAAGTCTAAATCAAACACGGTTTGTGCTAGCTCCTTGAAACTTCACAAAATAAAATAGTTCTAAGTTCTGTCTTTGTGGTTTGTTTCCTCTTGAAATAGGCACAAGCATAGACTGCGTAAAACACATTCATTGGAAGGTGTGCCAAGCTTCCAAAAAACTACTGGTTTTCTGAATACTCGGCAAATTTTTTTTCATCCGACCTTGATGATCTCTGTGGTAATGATCACTTCACTAAGTCCACTTAGCTGCCCAATTTTCACTCTTCTAGGATGAAGCGTTCGTTACCAGTAACAGTTTGAATTTTTAGGATTCACTCTATTTCCTCCTATACAGATAGATGTCTTTTTTAAGTCTAAATCAAACACGGTTTGTGCTACCTCCTTGAAACTTGACAAAATAAAGTAGTTCTAAGTTCCTTCTTTGTGGTTTGTTTCCTCTTGAAATAGCCACAAGCAAAGACTGCGTAAAACACCTTCATTGGAAACCTGTTCCAAGCTTCCAAAATACTACTGATTTTCTGAATACTCGGCAAATTTTTTTTCATCCGACCTTGATGATCTCTGTGGTAATGATCAGTTCACTAAGTCCACTTAGCTGCCCAATTTTCACTCTTCTAGGATGAAGCGTTCGTTACCAGTAACAGTTTGAATTTTTAGGTTTCACTCTATTTAGTCCTATACAGATAGATGTCTTTTTTAAGTCTAAATCAAACACGGTTTGTCTAGCTCCTTGAAACTTGACCAAATAAAGTAGTTCTAAGTTCTGTCTTTGTGGTTTGTTTCCTCTTGAATTAGCCACAAGGAAAGACTGCGTAAAACACATTCATTGGAAATGTGTGCCAAGCTTCCAAAATACTACTGGTTTTCTGAATACTCGGCAAATTTTTTTTCATCCGACCTTGATGATCTCTGTGGTAATGATGAGTTCACTAAGTCCACTTAGCTGCCCAATTTTCACTCTTCTAGGATGAAGCGTTCGTTACCAGTAACAGTTTGAATTTTTAGGTTTCACTCTATTTCCTCCTATACAGATAGATGTCTTTTTTAAGTCTAAATCAAACACGGTTTGTGCTAGCTCCTTGAAACTTGACAAAAAAAGTAGTTCTAAGTTCTGTCTTTGTGGTTTGTTTCCTCTTGAAATAGCCACAAGCAAAGACTTCGTAAAACATCTTTATTGGAAAGGTGTTCCAAGAGTCCAAAAAACTACAGGTTTTCTGAATACTCTGCAAATGTTTTTTTCATCCGACCTTGATGATCTCTGTGGTAATGCTCAGTTCACTAAGTCAACTTAGCTGCCCAATTTTCACTCTTCTAGGATTAAGCATTCGTTACCAGTAACAGTTTGAATTTTTAGGTTTCACTCTATTTCCTCCTATACAGATAGATGTCTTTTTTAAGTCTAAATCAAACACGGTTTGTGCTAGCTCCTTGAAACTTGACAAAATAAAGTAGTTCTAAGTTCTGTCTTTGTGGTTTGTTTCCTCTTGAAATAGGCACAAGCAAAGACTGCGTAAAACACATTCATTGGAAGGTGTGCCAAGCTTCCAAAAAACTACTGGTTTTCTGAATACTCGGCCAATTTTTTTTCATCCGACCTTGATGATCTCTGTGGTAATGATCACTTCACTAAGTCCACTTAGCTGCCCAATTTTCACTCTTCTAGGATGAATCGTTCGTTACCAGTAACAGTTTTAATTTTTAGGTTTCACTCTATTTCCTCCTATACAGATAGATGTGTTTTTTAAGTCTAAATCAAACACGGTTTGTGCTAGCTCCTTGAAACTTGACAAAATAAAGTAGTTCTAAGTTCTGTCTTTGTGGTTTGTTTCCTCTTGAAATAGCCACAAGCAAAGACTGCGTAAAACACCTTCATTGGAAAATGTTCCAAGCTTCCAAAATACTACTGCTTTTCTGAATACTCGGCAAATTTTTTTTCATCCGACCTTGATGATCTCTGTGGTAATGATCAGTTCACTAAGTCCACTTAGCTGCCCAATTTTCACTATTCTAGGATGAAGCGTTCGTTACCAGTAACAGTTTGAATTTTTAGATTTCACTCTATTTCCTCCTATACAGATAGATGTCTTTTTTAAGTCTAAATCAAACACGGTTTGTGCTAGCTCCTTGAAACTTGACAAAATAAAGTAGTTCTAAGTTCTGTCTTTGTGGTTTGTTTCCTCTTGAAATAGGCACAAGGAAAGTCTGTGTAAAACACATTCATTGGAAAGGTGTGCCAAGCTTCCAAAAAACTACTGGTTTTCTGAATACTCGGCAAAATTTTTTTCATCCGACCTTGATGATCTCTGTGATAATGATCACTTCACTAAGTCCACTTAGCTGCCCAATATTCACTCTTCTAGGATGAAGTGTTCGTGACCAGTAACAGTTTGAGTTTTTAGGTTTCACTCTATTTCCTCCTATATAGATAAATGTGTTTGGAAGTCTAAATCAAACACGGTTTGTGCTAGCTCCTTGAAACTTGACAAAATAAAGTAGTTCTAAGTTCTGTCTTTGTGGTTTGTTTCCTCTTGAAATAGCCACAAGCAAAGACTGCATAAAACACCTTCATTGGAAAATGTTCCAAGCTTCCAAAATACTACTGCTTTTCTGAATACTCGGCAAATTTTTTTTCATCCGACCTTGATGATCTCTGTGGTAATGATCAGTTCACTAAGTCCACTTAGCTGCCCAATTTTCACTATTCTAGGATGAAGTGTTCGTTACCAGTAACAGTTTGAATTTTTAGATTTCACTCCATTTCCTCCTATACAGATAGATGTCTTTTTTAAGTCTAAATCAAACACGGTTTGTGCTAGCTCCTTGAAACTTGACAAAATAAAGTAGTTCTAAGTTCTGTCTTTGTGGTTTGTTTCCTCTTGAAATAGCCACAAGCAAAGACTGCGTAAAACACCTTCATAGGAAACCTGTTCCAAGCTTCCAAAATACTACTGCTTTTCTGAATACTCGGCAAATTTTTTTTCATCCGACCTTGATGATCTCTGTGGTAATGATCAGTTCACTAAGTCCACTTAGCTGCCCAATTTTCACTCTTCTAGGATGAAGCGTTCGTTACCAGTAACAGTTTGAATTTTTAGGTTTCACTCTATTTCCTCCTATACAGATAGATGTCTTTTTTAAGTCTAAATCAAACAAGGTTTGTGCTAGCTCCTTGAAACTTGACAAAATAAAGTAGTTCTAAGTTCTGTCTTTGTGGTTTGTTTCCTCTTGAAATAGCCACAAGGAAAGACTGCGTAAAACACATTCATTGGAAAGGTGTGCCAAGCTTCCAAAATACTACTGGTTTTCTGAATACTCGGCAAATTTTTTTTCATCCGACCTTGATGATCTCTGTGGTAATGATGAGTTCACTAAGTCCACTTAGCTGCCCAATTTTCACTCTTCTAGGATGAAGCGTTCGTTACCAGTAACAGTTTGAATTTTTAGGTTTCACTCTATTTCCTCCTATAAAGATAGATGTCTTTTTTAAGTCTAAATCAAACACGGTTTGTGCTAGCTCCTTGTAACTTGACAAAAAAAGTAGGTCTAAGTTCTGTCTTTGTGGTTTGTTTCCTCTTGAAATAGCCACAAGCAAAGACTTCGTAAAACATCTTTATTGGAAAGGTGTTCCAAGAGTCCAAAAAACTACAGGTTTTCTGAATACTCTGCAAATTTTTTTTCATCCGACCTTGATGATCTCTGTGGTAATGCTCAGTTCACTAAGTCAACTTAGCTGCCCAATTTTCACTCTTCTTTGATTAAGCGTTCGTTACCAGTAACAGTTTGAATTTTTAGGTTTCACTCTATTTCCTCCTATACAGATAGATGTCTTTTTTAAGTCTAAATCAAACACGGTTTGTGCTAGCTCCTTGAAACTTGACAAAAAAAGTAGTTCTAAGTTCTGTCTTTGTGGTTTGTTTCCTCTTGAAATAGCCACAAGCAAAGACTTCGTAAAACATCTTTATTGGAAAGGTGTTCCAAGAGTCCAAAAAACTACAGGTTTTCTGAATACTCTGCAAATTTTTTTTCATCCGACCTTGATGATCTCTGTGGTAATGCTCAGTTCACTAAGTCAACTTAGCTGCCCAATTTTCACTCTTCTAGGATTAAGCATTCGTTACCAGTAACAGTTTGAATTTTTAGGTTTCACTCTATTTCCTCCTATACAGATAGATGTCTTTTTTAAGTCTAAATCAAACACGGTTTGTGCTAGCTCCTTGAAACTTGACAAAATAAAGTAGTTCTAAGTTCTGTCTTTGTGGTTTGTTTCCTCTTGAAATAGGCACAAGCAAAGACTGCGTAAAACACATTCATTGGAAGGTGTGCCAAGCTTCCAAAAAACTACTGGTTTTCTGAATACTCGGCCAATTTTTTTTCATCCGACCTTGATGATCTCTGTGGTAATGATCACTTCACTAAGTCCACTTAGCTGCCCAATTTTCACTCTTCTAGGATGAATCGTTCGTTACCAGTAACAGTTTTAATTTTTAGGTTTCACTCTATTTCCTCCTATACAGATAGATGTGTTTTTTAAGTCTAAATCAAACACGGTTTGTGCTAGCTCCTTGAAACTTGACAAAATAAAGTAGTTCTAAGTTCTGTCTTTGTGGTTTGTTTCCTCTTGAAATAGCCACAAGCAAAGACTGCGTAAAACACCTTCATTGGAAAATGTTCCAAGCTTCCAAAATACTACTGCTTTTCTGAATACTCGGCAAATTTTTTTTCATCCGACCTTGATGATCTCTGTGGTAATGATCAGTTCACTAAGTCCACTTAGCTGCCCAATTTTCACTATTCTAGGATGAAGCGTTCGTTACCAGTAACAGTTTGAATTTTTAGATTTCACTCTATTTCCTCCTATACAGATAGATGTCTTTTTTAAGTCTAAATCAAACACGGTTTGTGCTAGCTCCTTGAAACTTGACAAAATAAAGTAGTTCTAAGTTCTGTCTTTGTGGTTTGTTTCCTCTTGAAATAGGCACAAGGAAAGTCTGTGTAAAACACATTCATTGGAAAGGTGTGCCAAGCTTCCAAAAAACTACTGGTTTTCTGAATACTCGGCAAAATTTTTTTCATCCGACCTTGATGATCTCTGTGATAATGATCACTTCACTAAGTCCACTTAGCTGCCCAATATTCACTCTTCTAGGATGAAGTGTTCGTGACCAGTAACAGTTTGAGTTTTTAGGTTTCACTCTATTTCCTCCTATATAGATAAATGTGTTTGGAAGTCTAAATCAAACACGGTTTGTGCTAGCTCCTTGAAACTTGACCAAATAAAGTAGTTCTAAGTTCTGTCTTTGTGGTTTGTTTCCTCTTGAAATAGCCACAAGCAAAGACTGCGTAAAACACCTTCATTGGAAAATGTTCCAAGCTTCCAAAATACTACTGCTTTTCTGAATACTCGGCAAATTTTTTTTCATCCGACCTTGATGATCTCTGTGGTAATGATCAGTTCACTAAGTCCACTTAGCTGCCCAATTTTCACTATTCTAGGATGAAGTGTTCGTTACCAGTAACAGTTTGAATTTTTAGATTTCACTCTATTTCCTCCTATACAGATAGATGTCTTTTTTAAGTCTAAATCAAACACGGTTTGTGCTAGCTCCTTGAAACTTGACAAAATAAAGTAGTTCTAAGTTCTGTCTTTGTGGTTTGTTTCCTCTTGAAATAGCCACAAGCAAAGACTGCGTAAAACACCTCATAGGAAACCTGTTCCAAGCTTCCAAAATACTACTGCTTTTCTGAATACTCGGCAAATTTTTTTTCATCCGACCTTGATGATCTCTGTGGTAATGATCAGTTCACTAAGTCCACTTAGCTGCCCAATTTTCACTATTCTAGGATGAAGCGTTCGTTACCAGTAACAGTTTGAATTTTTAGGTTTCACTCTATTTCCTCCTATACAGATAGATGTCTTTTTTAAGTCTAAATCAAACAAGGTTTGTGCTAGCTCCTTGAAACTTGACAAAATAAAGTAGTTCTAAGTTCTGTCTTTGTGGTTTGTTTCCTCTTGAAATAGCCACAAGGAAAGACTGCGTAAAACACATTCATTGGAAAGGTGTGCCAAGCTTCCAAAATACTACTGGTTTTCTGAATACTCGGCAAATTTTTTTTCATCCGACCTTGATGATCTCTGTGGTAATGATGAGTTCACTAAGTCCACTTAGCTGCCCAATTTTCACTCTTCTAGGATGAAGCGTTCGTTACCAGTAACAGTTTGAATTTTTAGGTTTCACTCTATTTCCTCCTATAAAGATAGATGTCTTTTTTAAGTCTAAATCAAACACGGTTTGTGCTAGCTCCTTGTAACTTGACAAAAAAAGTAGGTCTAAGTTCTGTCTTTGTGGTTTGTTTCCTCTTGAAATAGCCACAAGCAAAGACTTCGTAAAACATCTTTATTGGAAAGGTGTTCCAAGAGTCCAAAAAACTACAGGTTTTCTGAATACTCTGCAAATTTTTTTTCATCCGACCTTGATGATCTCTGTGGTAATGCTCAGTTCACTAAGTCAACTTAGCTGCCCAATTTTCACTCTTCTTTGATTAAGCGTTCGTTACCAGTAACAGTTTGAATTTTTAGGTTTCACTCTATTTCCTCCTATACAGATAGATGTCTTTTTTAAGTCTAAATCAAACACGGTTTGTGCTAGCTCCTTGAAACTTGACAAAATAAAGTAGTTCTAAGTTCTGTCTTTGTGGTTTGTTTCCTCTTGAAATAGGCACAAGCAAAGACTGCGTAAAACACATTCATTGGAAGGTGTGCCAAGCTTCCAAAAAACTACTGGTTTTCTGAATACTCGGCCAATTTTTTTTCATCCGAACTTGATGATCTCTGTGGTAATGATCACTTCACTAAGTCCACTTAGCTGCCCAATTTTCACTCTTCTAGGATGAATCGTTCGTTACCAGTAACAGTTTTAATTTTTAGGTTTCACTCTATTTCCTCCTATACAGATAGATGTGTTTTTTAAGTCTAAATCAAACACGGTTTGTGCTAACTCCTTGAAACTTGACAAAATAAAGTAGTTCTAAGTTCTGTCTTTGTGGTTTGTTTCCTCTTGAAATAGCCACAAGCAAAGACTGCGTAAAACACCTTCATTGGAAAACGTTCCAAGCTTCCAAAATACTACTGCTTTTCTGAATACTCGGCAAATTTTTTTTCATCCGACCTTGATGATCTCTGTGGTAATGATCAGTTCACTAAGTCCACTTAGCTGCCCAATTTTCACTCTTCTAGGATGAAGCGTTCGTGACCAGTAACAATTTGAATTTTTAGGTTTCACTCTATTTCCTCCTATACAGATAGATGTCTTTTTTAAGTCTAAATCAAACACGGTTTGTGCTAGCTCCTTGAAACTTGACAAAACAAAGTAGTTCTAAGTTCTGTCTTTGTGGTTTGTTTCCTCTTGAAATAGCCACAAGCAAAGACTGCGTAAAACACCTTCATTGGAAACCTGTTCCAAGCTTCCAAAATACTACTGATTTTCTGAATACTCGGCAAATTTTTTTTCATCCGACCTTGATGATCTCTGTGGTAATGATCAGTTCACTAAGTCCACTTAGCTGCCCAATTTTCACTCTTCTAGGATGAAGTGTTCGTTACCAGTAACAGTTTGAATTTTTAGGTTTCACTCTATTTCCTCCTATACAGATAGATGACTTTTTTAAGTCTAAATCAAACACGGTTTGTGCTAGCTCCTTGAAACTTGACAAAATAAAGTAGTTCTAAGTTCTGTCTTTGTGGTTTGTTTCCTCTTGATATAGCCACAAGGAAAGACTGCGTAAAACACCTTCATTGGAAAGGTGTGCCAAGCTTCCAAAAAACTACTGGTTTTCTGATAACTCGGCGAACTTTTTTTCATCCGACCTTGATGATCTCTGTGGTAATGATCACTTCACTAAGTCCACTTAGCTGCCCAATATTCACTCTTCTAGGATGAAGTGTTCGTTACCAGTAACAGTTTGAGTTTTAGGTGTCACTCTATTTCCTCCTATATCGATAGATGTGTTTGGAAGTCTAAATCAAACACGGTTTGTGCTAGCTCCTTGAAACTTGACAAAATAAAGTAGTTCTAAGTTCTGTCTTTGTGGTTTGTTTCCCCTTGAAATAGGCACAAGCAAAGACTGCGTAATACACATTCATTGGAAGGTGTGCCAAGCTTCCAAAAAACTACTGGTTTTCTGAATACTCGGCAAACTTTTTTTCATCCGACCTTGATGATCTCTGTGTTAATGATCACTTCACTAAGTCCACTTAGCTGCCCAATTTTCACTCTTCTAGGATGAAGCTTTCGTTACCAGTAACAGTTTGAATTTTTAGGATTCACTCTATTTCCTCCTATACAGATAGATGTCTTTTTTAAGTCTAAATCAAACACGGTTTGTGCTAGCTCCTTGAAACTTCACAAAATAAAGTAGTTCTAAGTTCTGTCTTTGTGGTTTGTTTCCTCTTGAAATAGGCACAAGCATAGACTGCGTAAAACACATTCATTGGAAGGTGTGCCAAGCTTCCAAAAAACTACTGGTTTTCTGAATACTCGGCAAATTTTTTTTCATCCGACCTTGATGATCTCTGTGGTAATGATCACTTCACTAAGTCCACTTAGCTGCCCAATTTTCACTCTTCTAGGATGAAGCGTTCGTTACCAGTAACAGTTTGAATTTTTAGGATTCACTCTATTTCCTCCTATACAGATAGATGTCTTTTTTAAGTCTAAATCAAACACGGTTTGTGCTACCTCCTTGAAACTTGACAAAATAAAGTAGTTCTAAGTTCCTTCTTTGTGGTTTGTTTCCTCTTGAAATAGCCACAAGCAAAGACTGCGTAAAACACCTTCATTGGAAACCTGTTCCAAGCTTCCAAAATACTACTGATTTTCTGAATACTCGGCAAATTTTTTTTCATCCGACCTTGATGATCTCTGTGGTAATGATCAGTTCACTAAGTCCACTTATCTGCCCAATTTTCACTCTTCTAGGATGAAGCGTTCGTTACCAGTAACAGTTTGAATTTTTAGGTTTCACTCTATTTAGTCCTATACAGATAGATGTCTTTTTTAAGTCTAAATCAAACACGGTTTGTGCTAGCTCCTTGAAACTTGACCAAATAAAGTAGTTCTAAGTTCTGTCTTTGTGGTTTGTTTCCTCTTGAAATAGGCACAAGGAAAGACTGCGTAAAACACCTTCATTTTAAAGGCGTGCCAAGCTTCCAAAATACTACTGGTTTTCTGAATACTCGGCAAATTTTTTTTCATCCGACCTTGATGATCTCTGTGGTAATGATCAGTTCACTAATTCCACTTAGCTGCCCAATTTTCCCTCTTCTAGGATGATGTGTTCGTTACCAGTAACAGTTTGAGTTTTTAGGTTTCACTCTATTTTCTCCTGTATAGATAGATGTGTTTGGAAGTCTAAATCAAACACGGTTTGTGCTAGCTCCTTGAAACTTGACAAAATAAAGTAGTTCTAAGTTCTGTCTTTGTGGTTTGTTTCCTCTTGAAATAGGCACAAGCAAAGACTGCGTAAAACACATTCATTGGAAGGTGTGCCAAGCTTCCAAAAAACTACTGGTTTTCTGAATACTCGGCAAATTTTTTTTCATCCGACCTTGATGATCTCTGTAGTAATGATCACTTCACTAAGTCCACTTAGCTGCCCAATATTCACTCTTCTAGGATGAAGTGTTCGTTACCAGTAACAGTTTGAGTTTTTAGGTTTCATTCTATTTCCTCCTATATAGATAGATGTGTTTGGAAGTCTAAATCAAACACGGTTTGTGCTAGCTCCTTGAAACTTGACAAAATAAAGTAGTTCTAAGTTCTGTCTTTGTGGTTTGTTTCCTCTTGAAATAGGCACAAGGAAAGTCTGTGTAAAACACATTCATTGGAAAGGTGTGCCAAGCTTCCAAAAAACTACTGGTTTTCTGAATACTCGGCAAAATTTTTTTCATCCGACCTTGATGATCTCTGTGATAATGATCACTTCACTAAGTCCACTTAGCTGCCCAATATTCACTCTTCTAGGATGAAGTGTTCGTGACCAGTAACAGTTTGAGTTTTTAGGTTTCACTCTATTTCCTCCTATATAGATAAATGTGTTTGGAAGTCTAAATCAAACACGGTTTGTGCTAGCTCCTTGAAACTTGACAAAATAAAGTAGTTCTAAGTTCTGTCTTTGTGGTTTGTTTCCTCTTGAAATAGCCACAAGCAAAGACTGCGTAAAACACCTTCATTGGAAAATGTTCCAAGCTTCCAAAATACTACTGCTTTTCTGAATACTCGGCAAATTTTTTTTCATCCGACCTTGATGATCTCTGTGGTAATGATCAGTTCACTAAGTCCACTTAGCTGCCCAATTTTCACTATTCTAGGATGAAGCGTTCGTTACCAGTAACAGTTTGAATTTTTAGATTTCACTCTATTTCCTCCTATACAGATAGATGTCTTTTTTAAGTCTAAATCAAACACGGTTTGTGCTAGCTCCTTGAAACTTGACAAAATAAAGTAGTTCTAAGTTCTGTCTTTGTGGTTTGTTTCCTCTTGAAATAGCCACAAGCAAAGACTGCGTAAAACACCTTCATAGGAAACCTGTTCCAAGCTTCCAAAATACTACTGCTTTTCTGAATACTCGGCAAATTTTTTTTCATCCGACCTTGATGATCTCTGTGGTAATGATCACTTCACTAAGTCCACTTAGCTGCCCAATTTTCACTCTTCTAGGATGAAGCGTTCGTTACCAGTAACAGTTTGAATTTTTAGGATTCACTCTATTTCCTCCTATACAGATAGATGTCTTTTTTAAGTCTAAATCAAACACGGTTTGTGCTACCTCCTTGAAACTTGACAAAATAAAGTAGTTCTAAGTTCCTTCTTTGTGGTTTGTTTCCTCTTGAAATAGCCACAAGCAAAGACTGCGTAAAACACCTTCATTGGAAACCTGTTCCAAGCTTCCAAAATACTACTGATTTTCTGAATACTCGGCAAATTTTTTTTCATCCGACCTTGATGATCTCTGTGGTAATGATCAGTTCACTAAGTCCACTTAGCTGCCCAATTTTCACTCTTCTAGGATGAAGCGTTCGTTACCAGTAACAGTTTGAATTTTTAGGTTTCACTCTATTTAGTCCTATACAGATAGATGTCTTTTTTAAGTCTAAATCAAACACGGTTTGTGCTAGCTCCTTGAAACTTGACCAAATAAAGTAGTTCTAAGTTCTGTCTTTGTGGTTTGTTTCCTCTTGAAATAGGCACAAGGAAAGACTGCGTAAAACACCTTCATTTTAAAGGCGTGCCAAGCTTCCAAAATACTACTGGTTTTCTGAATACTCGGCAAATTTTTTTTCATCCGACCTTGATGATCTCTGTGGTAATGATCAGTTCACTAATTCCACTTAGCTGCCCAATTTTCCCTCTTCTAGGATGAAGTGTTCGTTACCAGTAACAGTTTGAGTTTTTAGGTTTCACTCTATTTTCTCCTGTATAGATAGATGTGTTTGGAAGTCTAAATCAAACACGGTTTGTGCTAGCTCCTTGAAACTTGACAAAATAAAGTAGTTCTAAGTTCTGTCTTTGTGGTTTGTTTCCTCTTGAAATAGGCACAAGCAAAGACTGCGTAAAACACATTCATTGGAAGGTGTGCCAAGCTTCCAAAAAACTACTGGTTTTCTGAATACTCGGCAAATTTTTTTTCATCCGACCTTGATGATCTCTGTGGTAATGATCACTTCACTAAGTCCACTTAGCTGCCCAATATTCACTCTTCTAGGATGAAGTGTTCGTTACCAGTAACAGTTTGAGTTTTTAGGTTTCATTCTATTTCCTCCTATATAGATAGATGTGTTTGGAAGTCTAAATCAAACACGGTTTGTGCTAGCTCCTTGAAACTTGACAAAAAAAAGTAGTTCTAAGTTCTGTCTTTGTGGTTTGTTTCCTCTTGAAAGAGGCACAAGCAAAGACTGCGTAAAACACATTCATTGGAAGGTGTGCCAAGCTTCCAAAAAACTACTTGTTTTCTGAATACTCGGCAAATTTTTTTTCATCCGACCTTGATGATCTCTGTGGTAATGATCACTTCACTAAGTCCACTTAGCTGCCCAATTTTCACTCTTCTAGGATGAAGCGTTCGTTACCAGTAACAGTTTGAATTTTTAGGTTTCACTCTATTTCCTCCTATACAGTTAAATGTGTTTTTTAAGTCTAAATCAAACACGGTTTGTGCTAGCTCCTTGAAACTTGACAAAATAAAGTAGTTCTAAGTTCTGTCTTTGTGGTTTGTTTCCTCTTGAAATAGCCACAAGCAAAGACTGCGTAAAACACCTTCATTGGAAAGGTGTTCCAAGCTTCCAAAATACTACTGGTTTTCTGAATACTCGGCAAATTTTTTTTCATCCGACCTTGATGATCTCTGTGGTAATGATCAGTTCACTAAGTCCACTTAGCTGCCCAATTTTCACTCTTCTAGGATGAAGCGTTCGTTATTAGTAACAGTTTGAATTTTTAGGTTTCACTCTATTTCCTCCTATACAGATAGATGTCTTTTTTAAGTCTAAATCAAACACGGTTTGTGCTAGCTCCTTGAAACTTGACAAAATAAAGTAGTTCTAAGTTCTGTCTTTGTGGTTTGTTTCCTCTTGAAATAGGCACAAGGAAAGTCTGTGTAAAACACATTCATTGGAAAGGTGTGCCAAGCTTCCAAAAAACTACTGGTTTTCTGAATACTCGGCAAATTTTTTTTCATCCGACCTTGATGATCTCTGTGATAATGATCACTTCACTAAGTCCACTTAGCTGCCCAATATTCACTCTTCTAGGATGAAGTGTTCGTGACCAGTAACAGTTTGAGTTTTTAGGTTTCACTCTATTTCCTCCTATATAGATAAATGTGTTTGGAAGTCTAAATCAAACACGGTTTGTGCTAGCTCCTTGAAACTTGACAAAATAAAGTAGTTCTAAGTTCTGTCTTTGTGGTTTGTTTCCTCTTGAAATAGCCACAAGCAAAGACTACGTAAAACACCTTCATTGGAAAGGTGTGCCAAGCTTCCAAAAAACTACTGGTTTTCTGAATACTCGGCAAACTTTTTTTCATCCGACCTTGATGATCTCTGTGTTAATGATCACTTCACTAAGTCCACTTAGCTGCCCAATTTTCACTCTTCTAGGATGAAGCGTTCGTTACCAGTAACAGTTTGAATTTTTAGGATTCACTCTATTTCCTCCTATACAGATAGATGTCTTTTTTAAGTCTAAATCAAACACGGTTTGTGCTAGCTCCTTGAAACTTCACAAAATAAAGTAGTTCTAAGTTCTGTCTTTGTGGTTTGTTTCCTCTTGAAATAGGCACAAGCATAGACTGCGTAAAACACATTCATTGGAAGGTGTGCCAAGCTTCCAAAAAACTACTGGTTTTCTGAATACTCGGCAAATTTTTTTTCATCCGACCTTGATGATCTCTGTGGTAATGATCACTTCACTAAGTCCACTTAGCTGCCCAATTTTCACTCTTCTAGGATGAAGCGTTCGTTACCAGTAACAGTTTGAATTTTTAGGATTCACTCTATTTCCTCCTATACAGATAGATGTCTTTTTTAAGTCTAAATCAAACACGGTTTGTGCTACCTCCTTGAAACTTGACAAAATAAAGTAGTTCTAAGTTCCTTCTTTGTGGTTTGTTTCCTCTTGAAATAGCCACAAGCAAAGACTGCGTAAAACACCTTCATTGGAAACCTGTTCCAAGCTTCCAAAATACTACTGATTTTCTGAATACTCGGCAAATTTTTTTTCATCCGACCTTGATGATCTCTGTGGTAATGATCAGTTCACTAAGTCCACTTAGCTGCCCAATTTTCACTCTTCTAGGATGAAGCGTTCGTTACCAGTAACAGTTTGAATTTTTAGGTTTCACTCTATTTAGTCCTATACAGATAGATGTCTTTTTTAAGTCTAAATCAAACACGGTTTGTGCTAGCTCCTTGAAACTTGACCAAATAAAGTAGTTCTAAGTTCTGTCTTTGTGGTTTGTTTCCTCTTGAAATAGGCACAAGGAAAGACTGCGTAAAACACCTTCATTTTAAAGGCGTGCCAAGCTTCCAAAATACTACTGGTTTTCTGAATACTCGGCAAATTTTTTTTCATCCGACCTTGATGATCTCTGTGGTAATGATCAGTTCACTAAGTCCACTTAGCTGCCCAATTTTCCCTCTTCTAGGATGAAGTGTTCGTTACCAGTAACAGTTTGAGTTTTTAGGTTTCACTCTATTTTCTCCTGTATAGATAGATGTGTTTGGAAGTCTAAATCAAACACGGTTTGTGCTAGCTCCTTGAAACTTGACAAAATAAAGTAGTTCTAAGTTCTGTCTTTGTGGTTTGTTTCCTCTTGAAATAGGCACAAGCAAAGACTGCGTAAAACACATTCATTGGAAGGTGTGCCAAGCTTCCAAAAAACTACTGGTTTTCTGAATACTCGGCAAATTTTTTTTCATCCGACCTTGATGATCTCTGTGGTAATGATCACTTCACTAAGTCCACTTAGCTGCCCAATATTCACTCTTCTAGGATGAAGTGTTCGTTACCAGTAACAGTTTGAGTTTTTAGGTTTCACTCTATTTCCTCCTATATAGATAGATGTGTTTGGAAGTCTAAATCAAACACGGTTTGTGCTAGCTCCTTGAAACTTGACAAAAAAAAGTAGTTCTAAGTTCTGTCTTTGTGGTTTGTTTCCTCTTGAAAGAGGCACAAGCAAAGACTGCGTAAAACACATTCATTGGAAGGTGTGCCAAGCTTCCAAAAAACTACTTGTTTTCTGAATACTCGGCAAAATTTTTTTCATCCGACCTTGATGATCTCTGTGGTAATGATCACTTCACTAAGTCCACTTAGCTGCCCAATTTTCACTCTTCTAGGATGAAGCGTTCGTTACCAGTAACAGTTTGAATTTTTAGGTTTCACTCTATTTCCTCCTATACAGTTAGATGTGTTTTTTAAGTCTAAATCAAACACGGTTTGTGCTAGCTCCTTGAAACTTGACAAAATAAAGTAGTTCTAAGTTCTGTCTTCGTGGTTTGTTTCCTCTTGAAATAGCCACAAGCAAAGACTGCGTAAAACACCTTCATTTGAAAGGTGTTCCAAGCTTCCAAAATACTACTGGTTTTCTGAATACTCGGCAAATTTTTTTTCATCCGACCTTGATGATCTCTGTGGTAATGATCAGTTCACTAAGTCCACTTAGCTGCCCAATTTTCACTCTTCTAGGATGAAGCGTTCGTTATTAGTAACAGTTTGAATTTTTAGGTTTCACTCTATTTCCTCCTATACAGATAGATGTCTTTTTTAAGTCTAAATCAAACACGGTTTGTGCTAGCTCCTTGAAACTTGACAAAATAAAGTAGTTCTAAGTTCTGACTTTGTGGTTTGTTTCCTCTTGATATAGCCACAAGGAAAGACTGCGTAAAACACCTTCATTGGAAAGGTGTGCCAAGCTTCCAAAAAACTACTGGTTTTCTGAATACTCGGCAAATTATTTTTCATCCGACATTGATGATCTCTGTGGTAATGATCACTTCACTAAGTCCACTTAGCTGCCCAATATTCACTCTTCTAGGATGAAGTGTTCGTTACCAGTAACAGTTTGAGTTTTTAGGTTTCACTCTATTTCCTCCTATATAGATAGATGTGTTTGGAAGTCTAAATCAAACACGGTTTGTGCTAGCTCCTTGAAACTTGACAAAATAAAGTAGTTCTATGTTCTGTCTTTGTGGTTTGTTTCCTCTTGAAATAGCCACAAGCAAAGACTGCGTAAAACACCTTCATTGGAAAGGTTTCCAAGCTTCCAAAATACTACTGCTTTTCTGAATACTTGGCAAATTTTTTTTCATCCGACCTTGATGATCTCTGTGGTAATGATCATTTCACAAAGTCCACTTAGCTGCCCAATTTTCACTTTTCTAGGATGAAGCGTTCGTTACCAGTAACAGTTTGAATTTTTAGGTTTCACTCTATTTCCTCCTATACAGATAGATGTCTTTTTTAAGTCTAAATCAAACACGGTTTGTGCTAGCTCCTTTAAACTTGACAAAACAAAGTAGTTCTAAGTTCTGTCTTTGTGGTTTGTTTCCTCTTGAAATAGCCACAAGCAAAGACTGCGTAAAACACCTTCATTGGAAACCTGTTCCAAGCTTCCAAAATACTACTGATTTTCTGAATACTCGGCAAATTTTTTTTCATCCGACCTTGATGATCTCTGTGGTAATGATCAGTTCACTAAGTCCACTTAGCTGCCCAATTTTCACTCTTCTAGGATGAAGCGTTCGTTACCACTAACAGTTTGAATTTTTAGGTTTCACTCTATTTCCTCCTATACAGATAGATGCCTTTTTTAAGTCTAAATCAAACACGGTTTGTGCTAGCTCATTGAAACTTGACAAAATAAAGTAGTTCTAAGTTCTGTCTTTGTGGTTTGTTTCCTCTTGATATAGCCACAAGGAAAGACTGCGTAAAACACCTTCATTGGAAAGGTGTGCCAAGCTTCCAAAAAACTACTGGTTTTCTGAATACTCGGCGAATTTTTTTTCATCCGACCTTGATGATCTCTGTGGTAATGATCACTTCACTAAGTCCACTTAGCTGCCCAATATTCACTCTTCTAGGATGAAGTGTTCGTTACCAGTAACAGTTTGAGTTTTTAGGTGTCACTCTATTTCCTCTTATATCGATAGATGTGTTTGGAAGTCTAAATCAAACACGGTTTGTGCTAGCTCCTTGAAACTTGACAAAATAAAGTAGTTCTAAGTTCTGTCTTTGTGGTTTGTTTCCCCTTGAAATAGGCACAAGCAAAGACTGCGTAAAACACATTCATTGGAAGGTGTGCCAAGCTTCCAAAAAAACTACTGGTTTTCTGAATACTCGGCAAACTTTTTTTCATCCGACCTTGATGATCTCTGTGTTAATGATCACTTCACTAAGTCCACTTAGCTGCCCAATTTTCACTCTTCTAGGATGAAGCGTTCGTTACCAGTAACAGTTTGCATTTTTAGGATTCACTCTATTTCCTCCTATACAGATAGATGTCTTTTTTAAGTCTAAATCAAACACGGTTTGTGCTAGCTCCTTGAAACTTCACAAAATAAAGTAGTTCTAAGTTCTGTCTTTGTGGTTTGTTTCCTCTTGAAATAGGCACAAGGAAAGTCTGTGTAAAACACATTCATTGGAAAGGTGTGCCAAGCTTCCAAAAAACTACTGGTTTTCTGAATACTCGGCAAATTTTTTTTCATCCGACCTTGATGATCTCTGTGATAATGATCACTTCACTAAGTCCACTTAGCTGCCCAATATTCACTCTTCTAGGATGAAGTGTTTGTGACCAGTAACAGTTTGAGTTTTTAGGTTTCACTCTATTTCCTCCTATATAGATAAATGTGTTTGGAAGTCTAAATCAAACACGGTTTGTGCTAGCTCCTTGAAACTTGACAAAATAAAGTAGTTCTAAGTTCTGTCTTTGTGGTTTGTTTCCTCTTGAAATAGCCACAAGCAAAGACTACGTAAAACACCTTCATTGGAAAGGTTTCCAAGCTTCCAAAATACTACTGGTTTTCTGAATACTCGGCAAATTTTTTTTCATCCGACCTTGATGATCTCTGTGGTAATGATCAGTTCACTAAGTCCACTTAGCTGCCCAATTTTCACTCTTCTAGGATGAAGCGTTCGTGACCAGTAACAATTTGAATTTTTAGGTTTCACTCTATTTCCTCCTATACAGATAGATGCCTTTTTTAAGTCTAAATCAAACACGGTTTGTGCTAGCTCCTTGAAACTTGACAAAATAAAGTAGTTCTAAGTTCTGTCTTTGTGGTTTGTTTCCTCTTGATATAGCCACAAGGAAAGACTGCGTAAAACACCTTCATTGGAAAGGTGTGCCAAGCTTCCAAAAAACTACTGGTTGTCTGAATACTCGGCGAATTTTTTTTCATCCGACCTTGATGATCTCTGTGGTAATGATCACTTCACTAAGTCCACTTAGCTGCCCAATATTCACTCTTCTAGAATGAAGTGTTCGTTACCAGTAACAGTTTGAGTTTTAGGTGTCACTCTATTTCCTCCTATATCGATAGATGTGTTTGGAAGTCTAAATCAAACACGGTTTGTGCTAGCTCCTTGAAACTTGACAAAATAAAGTAGTTCTAAGTTCTGTCTTTGTGGTTTGTTTCCCCTTGAAATAGGCACAAGCAAAGACTGCGTAATACACATTCATTGGAAGGTGTGCCAAGCTTCCAAAAAACTACTGGTTTTCTGAATACTCGGCAAACTTTTTTTCATCCGACCTTGATGATCTCTGTGTTAATGATCACTTCACTAAGTCCACTTAGCTGCCCAATTTTCACTCTTCTAGGATGAAGCTTTCGTTACCAGTAACAGTTTGAATTTTTAGGATTCACTCTATTTCCTCCTATACAGATAGATGTCTTTTTTAAGTCTAAATCAAACACGGTTTGTGCTAGCTCCTTGAAACTTCACAAAATAAAGTAGTTCTAAGTTCTGTCTTTGTGGTTTGTTTCCTCTTGAAATAGGCACAAGCATAGACTGCGTAAAACACATTCATTGGAAGGTGTGCCAAGCTTCCAAAAAACTACTGGTTTTCTGAATACTCGGCAAATTTTTTTTCATCCGACCTTGATGATCTCTGTGGTAATGATCACTTCACTAAGTCCACTTAGCTGCCCAATTTTCACTCTTCTAGGATGAAGCGTTCGTTACCAGTAACAGTTTGAATTTTTAGGATTCACTCTATTTCCTCCTATACAGATAGATGTCTTTTTTAAGTCTAAATCAAACACGGTTTGTGCTACCTCCTTGAAACTTGACAAAATAAAGTAGTTCTAAGTTCCTTCTTTGTGGTTTGTTTCCTCTTGAAATAGCCACAAGCAAAGACTGCGTAAAACACCTTCATTGGAAACCTGTTCCAAGCTTCCAAAATACTACTGATTTTCTGAATACTCGGCAAATTTTTTTTCATCCGACCTTGATGATCTCTGTGGTAATGATCAGTTCACTAAGTCCACTTAGCTGCCCAATTTTCACTCTTCTAGGATGAAGCGTTCGTTACCAGTAACAGTTTGAATTTTTAGGTTTCACTCTATTTAGTCCTATACAGATAGATGTCTTTTTTAAGTCTAAATCAAACACGGTTTGTGCTAGCTCCTTGAAACTTGACCAAATAAAGTAGTTCTAAGTTCTGTCTTTGTGGTTTGTTTCCTCTTGAAATAGGCACAAGGAAAGACTGCGTAAAACACCTTCATTTTAAAGGCGTGCCAAGCTTCCAAAATACTACTGGTTTTCTGAATACTCGGCAAATTTTTTTTCATCCGACCTTGATGATCTCTGTGGTAATGATCAGTTCACTAATTCCACTTAGCTGCCCAATTTTCCCTCTTCTAGGATGAAGTGTTCGTTACCAGTAACAGTTTGAGTTTTTAGGTTTCACTCTATTTTCTCCTGTATAGATAGATGTGTTTGGAAGTCTAAATCAAACACGGTTTGTGCTAGCTCCTTGAAACTTGACAAAATAAAGTAGTTCTAAGTTCTGTCTTTGTGGTTTGTTTCCTCTTGAAATAGGCACAAGCAAAGACTGCGTAAAACACATTCATTGGAAGGTGTGCCAAGCTTCCAAAAAACTACTGGTTTTCTGAATACTCGGCAAATTTTTTTTCATCCGACCTTGATGATCTCTGTGGTAATGATCACTTCACTAAGTCCACTTAGCTGCCCAATATTCACTCTTCTAGGATGAAGTGTTCGTTACCAGTAACAGTTTGAGTTTTTAGGTTTCATTCTATTTCCTCCTATATAGATAGATGTGTTTGGAAGTCTAAATCAAACACGGTTTGTGCTAGCTCCTTGAAACTTGACAAAAAAAAGTAGTTCTAAGTTCTGTCTTTGTGGTTTGTTTCCTCTTGAAAGAGGCACAAGCAAAGACTGCGTAAAACACATTCATTGGAAGGTGTGCCAAGCTTCCAAAAAACTACTTGTTTTCTGAATACTCGGCAAATTTTTTTTCATCCGACCTTGATGATCTCTGTGGAAATGATCACTTCACTAAGTCCACTTAGCTGCCCAATTTTCACTCTTCTAGGATGAAGCGTTCGTTACCAGTAACAGTTTGAATTTTTAGGTTTCACTCTATTTCCTCCTATACAGTTAAATGTGTTTTTTAAGTCTAAATCAAACACGGTTTGTGCTAGCTCCTTGAAACTTGACAAAATAAAGTAGTTCTAAGTTCTGTCTTTGTGGTTTGTTTCCTCTTGAAATAGCCACAAGCAAAGACTGCGTAAAACACCTTCATTGGAAAGGTGTTCCAAGCTTCCAAAATACTACTGGTTTTCTGAATACTCGGCAAATTTTTTTTCATCCGACCTTGATGATCTCTGTGGTAATGATCAGTTCACTAAGTCCACTTAGCTGCCCAATTTTCACTCTTCTAGGATGAAGCGTTCGTTATTAGTAACAGTTTGAATTTTTAGGTTTCACTCTATTTCCTCCTATACAGATAGATGTCTTTTTTAAGTCTAAATCAAACACGGTTTGTGCTAGCTCCTTGAAACTTGACAAAATAAAGTAGTTCTAAGTTCTGTCTTTGTGGTTTGTTTCCTCTTGAAATAGGCACAAGGAAAGTCTGTGTAAAACACATTCATTGGAAAGGTGTGCCAAGCTTCCAAAAAACTACTGGTTTTTTGAATACTCGGCAAATTTTTTTTCATCCGACCTTGATGATCTCTGTGATAATGATCACTTCACTAAGTCCACTTAGCTGCCCAATATTCACTCTTCTAGGATGAAGTGTTCGTGACCAGTAACAGTTTGAGTTTTTAGGTTTCACTCTATTTCCTCCTATATAGATAAATGTGTTTGGAAGTCTAAATCAAACACGGTTTGTGCTAGCTCCTTGAAACTTGACAAAATAAAGTAGTTCTAAGTTCTGTCTTTGTGGTTTGTTTCCTCTTGAAATAGCCACAAGCAAAGACTACGTAAAACACCTTCATTGGAAAGGTGTGCCAAGCTTCCAAAAAACTACTGGTTTTCTGAATACTCGGCAAACTTTTTTTCATCCGACCTTGATGATCTCTGTGTTAATGATCACTTCACTAAGTCCACTTAGCTGCCCAATTTTCACTCTTCTAGGATGAAGCGTTCGTTACCAGTAACAGTTTGAATTTTTAGGATTCACTCTATTTCCTCCTATACAGATAGATGTCTTTTTTAAGTCTAAATCAAACACGGTTTGTGCTAGCTCCTTGAAACTTCACAAAATAAAGTAGTTCTAAGTTCTGTCTTTGTGGTTTGTTTCCTCTTGAAATAGGCACAAGCATAGACTGCGTAAAACACATTCATTGGAAGGTGTGCCAAGCTTCCAAAAAACTACTGGTTTTCTGAATACTCGGCAAATTTTTTTTCATCCGACCTTGATGATCTCTGTGGTAATGATCACTTCACTAAGTCCACTTAGCTGCCCAATTTTCACTCTTCTAGGATGAAGCGTTCGTTACCAGTAACAGTTTGAATTTTTAGGATTCACTCTATTTCCTCCTATACAGATAGATGTCTTTTTTAAGTCTAAATCAAACACGGTTTGTGCTACCTCCTTGAAACTTGACAAAATAAAGTAGTTCTAAGTTCCTTCTTTGTGGTTTGTTTCCTCTTGAAATAGCCACAAGCAAAGACTGCGTAAAACACCTTCATTGGAAACCTGTTCCAAGCTTCCAAAATACTACTGATTTTCTGAATACTCGGCAAATTTTTTTTCATCCGACCTTGATGATCTCTGTGGTAATGATCAGTTCACTAAGTCCACTTAGCTGCCCAATTTTCACTCTTCTAGGATGAAGCGTTCGTTACCAGTAACAGTTTGAATTTTTAGGTTTCACTCTATTTAGTCCTATACAGATAGATGTCTTTTTTAAGTCTAAATCAAACACGGTTTGTGCTAGCTCCTTGAAACTTGACCAAATAAAGTAGTTCTAAGTTCTGTCTTTGTGGTTTGTTTCCTCTTGAAATAGGCACAAGGAAAGACTGCGTAAAACACCTTCATTTTAAAGGCGTGCCAAGCTTCCAAAATACTACTGGTTTTCTGAATACTCGGCAAATTTTTTTTCATCCGACCTTGATGATCTCTGTGGTAATGATCAGTTCACTAAGTCCACTTAGCTGCCCAATTTTCCCTCTTCTAGGATGAAGTGTTCGTTACCAGTAACAGTTTGAGTTTTTAGGTTTCACTCTATTTTCTCCTGTATAGATAGATGTGTTTGGAAGTCTAAATCAAACACGGTTTGTGCTAGCTCCTTGAAACTTGACAAAATAAAGTAGTTCTAAGTTCTGTCTTTGTGGTTTGTTTCCTCTTGAAATAGGCACAAGCAAAGACTGCGTAAAACACATTCATTGGAAGGTGTGCCAAGCTTCCAAAAAACTACTGGTTTTCTGAATACTCGGCAAATTTTTTTTCATCCGACCTTGATGATCTCTGTGGTAATGATCACTTCACTAAGTCCACTTAGCTGCCCAATATTCACTCTTCTAGGATGAAGTGTTCGTTACCAGTAACAGTTTGAGTTTTTAGGTTTCACTCTATTTCCTCCTATATAGATAGATGTGTTTGGAAGTCTAAATCAAACACGGTTTGTGCTAGCTCCTTGAAACTTGACAAAAAAAAGTAGTTCTAAGTTCTGTCTTTGTGGTTTGTTTCCTCTTGAAAGAGGCACAAGCAAAGACTGCGTAAAACACATTCATTGGAAGGTGTGCCAAGCTTCCAAAAAACTACTTGTTTTCTGAATACTCGGCAAAATTTTTTTCATCCGACCTTGATGATCTCTGTGGTAATGATCACTTCACTAAGTCCACTTAGCTGCCCAATTTTCACTCTTCTAGGATGAAGCGTTCGTTACCAGTAACAGTTTGAATTTTTAGGTTTCACTCTATTTCCTCCTATACAGTTAGATGTGTTTTTTAAGTCTAAATCAAACACGGTTTGTGCTAGCTCCTTGAAACTTGACAAAATAAAGTAGTTCTAAGTTCTGCCTTTGTGGTTTGTTTCCTCTTGAAATAGCCACAAGCAAAGACTGCGTAAAACACCTTCATTTGAAAGGTGTTCCAAGCTTCCAAAATACTACTGGTTTTCTGAATACTCGGCAAATTTTTTTTCATCCGACCTTGATGATCTCTGTGGTAATGATCAGTTCACTAAGTCCACTTAGCTGCCCAATTTTCACTCTTCTAGGATGAAGCGTTCGTTATTAGTAACAGTTTGAATTTTTAGGTTTCACTCTATTTCCTCCTATACAGATAGATGTCTTTTTTAAGTCTAAATCAAACACGGTTTGTGCTAGCTCCTTGAAACTTGACAAAATAAAGTAGTTCTAAGTTCTGACTTTGTGGTTTGTTTCCTCTTGATATAGCCACAAGGAAAGACTGCGTAAAACACCTTCATTGGAAAGGTGTGCCAAGCTTCCAAAAAACTACTGGTTTTCTGAATACTCGGCAAATTATTTTTCATCCGACATTGATGATCTCTGTGGTAATGATCACTTCACTAAGTCCACTTAGCTGCCCAATATTCACTCTTCTAGGATGAAGTGTTCGTTACCAGTAACAGTTTGAGTTTTTAGGTTTCACTCTATTTCCTCCTATATAGATAGATGTGTTTGGAAGTCTAAATCAAACACGGTTTGTGCTAGCTCCTTGAAACTTGACAAAATAAAGTAGTTCTATGTTCTGTCTTTGTGGTTTGTTTCCTCTTGAAATAGCCACAAGCAAAGACTGCGTAAAACACCTTCATTGGAAAGGTTTCCAAGCTTCCAAAATACTACTGCTTTTCTGAATACTTGGCAAATTTTTTTTCATCCGACCTTGATGATCTCTGTGGTAATGATCATTTCACAAAGTCCACTTAGCTGCCCAATTTTCACTTTTCTAGGATGAAGCGTTCGTTACCAGTAACAGTTTGAATTTTTAGGTTTCACTCTATTTCCTCCTATACAGATAGATGTCTTTTTTAAGTCTAAATCAAACACGGTTTGTGCTAGCTCCTTTAAACTTGACAAAACAAAGTAGTTCTAAGTTCTGTCTTTGTGGTTTGTTTCCTCTTGAAATAGCCACAAGCAAAGACTGCGTAAAACACCTTCATTGGAAACCTGTTCCAAGCTTCCAAAATACTACTGATTTTCTGAATACTCGGCAAATTTTTTTTCATCCGACCTTGATGATCTCTGTGGTAATGATCAGTTCACTAAGTCCACTTAGCTGCCCAATTTTCACTCTTCTAGGATGAAGCGTTCGTTACCACTAACAGTTTGAATTTTTAGGTTTCACTCTATTTCCTCCTATACAGATAGATGCCTTTTTTAAGTCTAAATCAAACACGGTTTGTGCTAGCTCATTGAAACTTGACAAAATAAAGTAGTTCTAAGTTCTGTCTTTGTGGTTTGTTTCCTCTTGATATAGCCACAAGGAAAGACTGCGTAAAACACCTTCATTGGAAAGGTGTGCCAAGCTTCCAAAAAACTACTGGTTTTCTGAATACTCGGCGAATTTTTTTTCATCCGACCTTGATGATCTCTGTGGTAATGATCACTTCACTAAGTCCACTTAGCTGCCCAATATTCACTCTTCTAGGATGAAGTGTTCGTTACCAGTAACAGTTTGAGTTTTTAGGTGTCACTCTATTTCCTCTTATATCGATAGATGTGTTTGGAAGTCTAAATCAAACACGGTTTGTGCTAGCTCCTTGAAACTTGACAAAATAAAGTAGTTCTAAGTTCTGTCTTTGTGGTTTGTTTCCC